>NW_027102353.1:0-139246 GCF_035609145.1 Eleutherodactylus coqui
TGTTCTGACACCTAGAGCGGCTTCAGACAGGCTGATGTGCAAATACGCTTACCACTACGAAGCTTATTAGCGCATAAACCAGTCACAATTCCTTTTCTTTTTTACCATTCAAATGTTGCGCTATTGAACACAGTTTAAAAAAAAAAAAAAGCATAAAGATAGGTTCTGCCCTTTAGTTTTTCTACGTGCGCAAAAGATAGGGCAAGTCCTCTGTTTACTCGCGCATAGTATTAATGTGTGAAAATCCTGCAAGTCACGACGAAACCATTAAAATCAATGGTCATATTTTGCTGCCATGATTTTCACACTTGCAAAACATGAAGAAATCGCGTTTGTCTGTTTTGGCCCTAACGGGTCTTACAAGGGGCCCACAGGTCCTGACATTACAGGCACTGCAATGCTGCTTAGCACTGCTTTAGTGCTGCATCCTCTTCCCAGTTGTTCCGTGAACAGCGGCGCCTCTAGCCCTCCCTGTGCAGGAAGCGCCGCTGTGCAGGGAGAAGCTTTGAAGGTGATGCAGCACTAAAGACAAACGTTGATGACCTACAATACGCTACAAATAGGCCATTAAGGTCTGACACCAGGAAAATAACAGTAAATCTATCACCTAATGTATGAAATAATACACAACACTAATATTTATTAATAATCATTTATTATTAATGATACAAAACAATAAGTTTAGGGTTACCCAACAACATTGGCCATGCAAACTGTGATGTAGTCACAGGCGCCATGTAGCCCTAGACTAGATGTACATTATGGTATAATACATTCCATAAACCTGACCACATATAATAACATTCCATATAAACCACATCTTCAGTGTAATTATAGATAAATCCACAACGTTCCGTCCATCAGAATTGCTCCATATAGTCAGTCACGCCAGCGGTCAGTAAATGGTTTAGCCGGATGCTCCTCATGTGGAACTCCTCTATGGATTGTGTCTGTTGACCCTACTACTGCATGGACTCTTCTTTGGCCATCCTGATGTGTCGCACCTCGTCAAGGTGTTCCTGTCATCTATGTAGAAGAAATAACAGTGCGGTTAATTAAACAGAAAACAATTGGCTTCCTACATCTCTTAATATCTGACATCCTCCACCCATTAGTATGACTAGCTGGTGGACAAGGGCCACAATTAAGGGTGCATGCTAAGAGTAAATCAAGGAGAAAATCCACACCAAAATCCCCAAGTGGACTTTGATGTGAATTTTGGTGCAGATTTTCAAAGCGGGATTTACTCATTGTATTGCAATGAATAAATTTTATGGTGAAAATCCACAGCATTTTAGAATGCCTAACTAATACTGAAGATTTTTTTCTGCTGTAAGGCCGTTTTCACACGTCTGAGCAACTCGTGCAAGATTTGTGCGTTGCGAGACACACATATCTCGCATGAATATGAACCCCATTCTTTAGAATGGGGTCATACAAATGAGCGATTTTTTTGTTTTCTGCGGTGCGATGCGGAAAAACAAATCGTAGCGGTCCTATCTTTGGGCAAATCCTCGCATCAGATTGCCCATTGTTCTCATTGGGGCCTGCAGCAGCATCCTTCTTACCCCTTAATAGCCGGTCATCTCACACCTTTTTCCTTATCACCCATGATAGAACTATCATAAGGATGAGGAAATGTTATTACCAGTAAATGTACAATAGTCATAGGCATGTGTTTAGGTGTTAGGCTAAAAGAAAAAAAAATCCGGCCTCCTCTTCACCCCTTCATAGCCGGCCATCACACACCTGTGTATTTCCCCTCTGCCCAAGACAGCACTAGAAGCTATTGCTATCGTAAGCATGGGGAAAGTCATTTACTGGTAAGTGAAAAAAAATAGGTTATACATGCCTATGACTTGTAGTGCAGATGTTATAAACCATACCTACCGCCAGCTGCAGGGTGGCACTGCTGGCTTCTCCTTAGGTTTTCTCAAGCAATCTTTAACCCCAGTGAGGTGCCTTTAGAGTAATGGGGTCTTCTTCCATACAGGTGTCTGTGGTAAATGCTGGCCATCGGATCTTCTGGTCTTCTCTGGATGGTCCTCTAGAGGGCGCACAGTTTGCTCTGATGACATTGTGGAACTGGTATCTGTGGGAAAAAAAAATCCGGCCTCCTCCTTACCCCTTAATAGCCGGCCATCTCACACCTTTTTCCTTATCACCCATGATAGAACTATCATAAGGATGAGGAAATGTTATTACCGGTAAATGTACAATAGTCATAGGCATGTGTTTAGGTGTTAGGCTAAAAAAAAAATCCGGCCTCCTCTTCACCCCTTCATAGCCGGCCATCACACACCTGGGTATTTCCCCTCTGCCCAAGACAGCACTAGAAGCTATTGCTATTGTAAGCATGGGGAAAGTCATTTACCAGCAAGTAAAAAATATCTTATACATGCCTATGACTTGTAGCGCAGATGTTATAAGCCATACTTACCGCCAGCTGCTGGGTGGATCTGCTGGCTTCTCCTTGGGTTTTCTCCAGGAATCTTCAACCCCAGTAAGATATTGTGGAGCAGGTATCTGTGGGGAAAAAAATCCGGCCTCCTCCTTACCCCTTAATAGCCGGCCATCTCACACCTTTTTCCTTATCACTCATGATAGAACTATCATAAGGATGAGGAAATGCAATTACCGGTAATTGTACAATAGTCATAGGCATGTGTTTAGGTGTTAAAAAAAAATCCGGCCTCCTCTTCACCCCTTCATAGCCGGCCATCACACACCTGTGTATTTTCCCTCTGCCCAAGACAGCACTAGAAGCTATTGCTATCCTGAGCATGGGGAAAGTCATTTACCGGTAAGATGGAAAAGTGTTCCACATGCCTATGACGTGTAGCGCAGATGGTATAGTGCTTACTTACCACCAGCAGCTGGGTGGATCTGCTGGCTTCTCCATACAGGGGTCCAGGGTGACTGCTGGCCATCGGATCTTCTGGTCTTCTCCAGATGGTCTTGTAGAGGCTGCGGTTCTCGGCTTCCTCCCATGATCTTATTCAGCAGGTGTCTTGCTGAGGGTTTTCCAGTTGACAAACGAAAACCCGGGGTACCTGGTCTGTGTATCTGGTGGTAGAGATACACTGGCCTCTGCTTCTTCAATGTCATCCAGCTTGGCTTCTTGGAAGGTGGGATGAGTGTCACTTACTTCAGGGATGTATGGTGGAGTCACTTTCAGTCTTTCCAAGGAGTGCCAATCGATGTACCGGAAGAAGCGATGTCCTCTGATGTTCCCATGTAGTCCTAGGCGCCGGGCAGGATCCTTCTGGAGGAGCTAAAAATTAGAAATGTATCTAGAATTTAGTAACTGCAACCTGGGATCTGGGCGCAGTACGGACAAAAGCAATTACTACTCCCTGAATGCTGTTCTCCATGAATGGGCATCTATTGCTCTCATTTTAGGAGGTTGGTGATTGGGATAAAATGTGTATGTTTAAAACCGTCATCAGTACATCTCTTATACATTGTCAGCTACTATTAACGTTGTGTAACCCCTAGTATTAAACCCTTATAACAGGAACATACTGACCTTTTCAATGATGCTTCTAGCACTGTACGAAATCCCACGTAGGAGTGTAGGATCATAATCACACTCGCCGGTCAGCATTTCATTTAGGATGACACCAAACGCATACCAGTCAATAGCAGCGTTGTACTCTTTATTGGCCTGCATCTGCAATAAAGAAGAGAACTAGTACTAGTAGAGCGACATCTTGTATTGACCATACTGATATATCGCTCTCTATATCAGATTATTACACCCTCTCCCATAGTCCTCCATGCAAATTATTAGTACAATTTTAAAAAAAGGAGTAAAGTTCTCTTCTTACCTCCGGAGCGATATAACCTACTGTACCAGCTACACCAATGGATGTTCGGCCTCCATGCATGTTGACAAGCGAAAGTCCGAAATCCGTGATCTTAACATGGCCAGTATCAGTTAGCAAGATGTTCTCCAGCTTGAGGTCTCTGCAAGATAAAAAATGTGGATATAAAGTTAGTGTTCAGCTTATAATATTATGTGATAAATTCACATTGGAATTAGGAGGTTGTCTCATGAAGTGAATCCCTTTTGAATGGCAGCTAATCACAAGCATAGGCCCATCTTCTCTAACTGCTGGTAATCAGCTGTTATCACCATGAGAAGACAAGTCTAGCCTGATGTTTTGGACTCTTCAGGGAAAATCTGGCTTTAGAGCATGACCATTTAATGCACGGCAGGTTGGGTCCTTCTCAGACAGACAACCATATGCCTTAACAGGGTATTTGGATAAGGGTTATATTCATGAGAGGCCCCTTTAAGAAGTGAGTAGTTAGAAAGCCATTACCTGTGGATGACTCCTTTACGGTGCAAGAACTGGATCCCACAAACAAGTTCGGCGCCATAGAATCTTCAAAAGGAAAAAAAGAGTATTATATCCCAAAAATAAGACAGGCAGCTCATGGAAATGTTATTCTTTAGTGTTACACATCTCATATATGTACAATGTACTCTAGTTTCACCTGGAACTGGTGAGGTCAAGTCTCCCCTTCCTCAGTAGAAGGTCGAAGAGGTCGCCGCAGCTCACGAACTCCAATCCAAATAGAACATTCTTCTGCAATATAGGACCGATATGTCACATTACCAAATCACCCTGCGCACATTTTATTAGTAACATAGTAACGTTAGGCTGAAAAAAGACTTGTGTCCATCCAGCTTAGCCTATTAGCCCCAATGCTGATCCAGAGGAAGGCAAAAAAAACAAAACAATGGGGTATAAGCCAATCTTTCTCTTTTTAGAAAAAAAAGGATTTTCCTACTCCAAGTCTGGCAATCAGTATATATTCCGGGATCATCAACCATTCTGAAGTTATCAATGACTATAACATAGACTAAAACATGTAATATAGTTACACTCAAGAAACGTGTTCAGGCCCCTCTTGAATTCCTTTAGTGAATTCACCATCACCACGTCCTCAGGCAGAGAGTTACATAGTCTCACTGCTCTTACAGTAAAGAACCCCTTCTATGTTGGTGTAGAAACCTTCTTACCTCTAGACATAGAGGATGTTCCCTTGTTACAGTCACAGTCCAGGGTATAAACAGATGATGAGAGAGATGTATTGACCCCTAATATATTTCTACATAGATTCATTACACAGTCTAGACAAGTACAGTTATTTAAAACTAGCTACTTAAGCAAATGCCAACAAACTTAGATGATGTTATTACTCTCCAATCATTAGTTATCTCACTGTTGTACTCCCTGCCAGTTACTAGAATGATTGAAGGTTGGCCATCAGTGTCGGACTTTGGTACCTAAGGCCCACTGGTATAACTGATTCTGAGGGCCCACCATACAGTGATATGGAAATACTAAGTGCTGTGTTTTAGTGCTAATGATGACCCGTGGTACACTGTGCAAATAATAACTGTGTCACGCATTAATGCTGTAAAAAAGACTCCCCCAGAGCTGTGCATGGCATAAACTAGCCACTGTTCACCCTTCTACTGCCCCTCTGGTCTGGCACCGCTGACCCATTCCTCTCTGCTCTGAGTACCCGCTGAAACAGGAAGCAATGACATAACATTCATCGCTCACATGGCCGCTATAGCCAATCGCTGGCCTCAGTGGTCATGTGAGTAATGAATGTTACGTCATAGCTTCTTGTTTCTCTGGGGCTCAGAACATAGGGAAGTGGGTTGGCAGCACCAGACTGGAGGCGCAGTGGAAGGCTGAAAAATGACTTTGTTTTTAATGTAATTTCCTACTCTGGGACAAGTTTTTGAAAGGTCAGAAAACCTTTTTGAATAGGGGTTCTGTTTATTGGACTGAGTTTTCCCCCTATGATTACCAAACTATGCTTATTTGGGAGACCTTAACCCCAGGTTTCCATTGCAGATTGCCTATCAAGCAATGCCTGTTACGTGGCTTGACAGATTGCCTGTCAGGTCATGGTATAATGTAATGCTATGGTATGATCAAAGAAATGGGGAAGAAAAAACTGCAAAAACGTATCTAAAAAAGATTTATTAATTATTTATTTAAAAAAAAGTAATAAAAGTTAAAAAAGAAACCCTTTGCTATATTTATAGTAAAATAATCCAAATAATAAAACAAAAAAACATATTTGGTATTGCTGCATTCATAAAAGTCAGATCTATGAAAGTAATGCATTATTTTCCCCACAACGGGAACATCGTCATTAAAAAAAAAACCCGCCAGAATTGCGCTTTTTTTTCCGGTCACCTCCTTTCCAAGAAAAAATGTAATAAAAAAAGCTGTAGCACTCCAAAATGGCACCAATAAAAACTACAGGAGTCCTGCAAAAAATGAGCCATTGCCCAACTTTATATATATATTTGTTATCGTAGTAATTGTACTGACCCATAGAATAAAGTTATGTCATTCTTGTTGCAGTGTACGCTGTAGAAACAAGACGCACCCAAAGATGGCGGAATTTTGTTCTTTTTTTCATTTCACTCCACTTAGAAGTTTCTAAATGTCTTCCACTACATTGAAAACTAAAACTTGTTCCGCAAAAAACAAGCCCCCAGACACCTATGTCAATGGTTAAATAAAAGAGTTAGGATTTTTTAAAGGGGGGGGGGAAAGAAAAATGGAAAAAGAAGGCCGCGTCCATAAGGCGTTAATCTAATATATGAATGTACATAATAAATGAGTTGCAGTATGATTAAATGACATGTGCGCCTAAAGCCATACTGTAGATACGCTTAAATATAATCATCCATATACACATTGCAAATATATAAAGTATATAATGTACAAAAGGGGCAGACACTCACAGCAAGTAGCCAGTGTCAGAACCGGCAACTCTCGGGGCCGCCGTGCCCGCACCACCGGTCCGGCCACCCGGGGTACAGGAGCACGGCGCAGAGGTACCCCGGTTCTTGTGATCTCCCCGGGCCGCTGTAAGACTGGTCGCCGCCGGGTTGCTAGGGAGGCAGCTGGTGCTTCTAGTCGCTTGACTACCAGGCTGGCTTCCCTGGTAACTGTCTGTGCAGTGAGACTGGGGGCGTGCCCCCAGCACCGCCCTGATTAGCCCTGCTGCTGTCAGGCTCCCCGCCCCAATCAGCTTCTGGGGCGGGAGCGCTGACAGCATTTAAATAGGTGTGTTTTCCTCTCAGGCCTTGCCAGTGTTAGTTTGGTCTTCCAGCTGCACCCACGTATTCTTTTGACTCCTGTTTGTGACCCCGGCTTTCTTGACCTCTGCTTTTGGACCTTGACTACGTTTTTGCCTGACCCCCCTGTACTGCGTACCCTCCTGTTGCCGACCCGGATTGTCTGACCGTTCTACCGTTGTTTGTCTTCAGTGTCTGTTTGTCTTCCCGTGTCCCGCTTCCCTAGTGAGGGTAGGGACCGCCGCCCAGTTGTCGCCCTGGGGGTTAGCCCAGGGGGGCAAGTAGGCAGGGACAGGGGTTGCGGGATATATCAGGGACCCCCATATCCCGGACACTGTCCTGACAGTAACACTGGCCGAAGGTAGGTCAGACTCGTGCATCCGCCCGGCTACTTTGAATCCCTCGATGGAGGCCGTGGCTGCGTTAGCGAACCAGGTCCAGGTCCTTACTAACCTTGTCCAGGACCTAACCGCCCGCATGCAGCTACAGGAACAAGTGGCGGCTGCAGGTCCCATGCAGCCCCCTTCCGCTCCCGGGACTATGTCAGAACCCCGAGCCACGCTGCCGGACTGCTTCTCTGGAGAGAGAGGTCAGTTCTTTGCATTTAGAGAGAGCTGCAAGCTCTACTTTGATCTCCGACCCCACTCCTCTGGTACTGAATATCAGAAAGTGGGAATTGTAATTACCCGCCTGAGGGGGGACCCCCAAAATTGGGCTTTCTCGCTACCAGCAGGCTCTCCAGCCCGACTATCCCTTGACGCTTTTTTTTCCGCCCTGGGTCAAATTTATGACGAACCCGACCGGGCGGGCTACGCAGTCTCCAAACTTCTGGCCCTGCGCCAGGGTGGTAAAATGGCGGAGGACTACTGTTCCCAATTCCGTCAACATTGTACGGAATCCGGGTGGAACGATGCCGCCCTAAAAGACTTATTTTTGACCGGTCTGTCTGAGGGTCTCAAGGACCTACTTGTGGCCCACCCAGAGCCTAGAACCCTGGAGCAAGCCATGACGCTTGCTATTCGGGCCGACCGACGTTTGAGGGGCCGACACGCCGCTCGGGCCACTCCACTCCCCACGCCCACTTCTTCTACTGACCTGACTCTCTCACTTCCCACCACCGAGCCCATGGAACTGGGAGCCATGAACCCCAAGCAGCGACGGGAATATCGCCTGAAGAAGAATCTTTGCTTCTACTGTGGGGAGCCGGGTCACCGCATTGCCACCTGCACTAAGAAGCCAAGGCAGGAAAACTCCCGCTCCTAGGCAGTTGTCGGGAGGACTGTCTAGGAGCTAAGGTACTCCCTGTGTTATCCAAAATGTTATTGCCTTGCACCCTAGAATTTCATGCTTTCCACCGTACTGGGCAAGCCTTTGTTGATTCTGGGGCTGCGGCGAATTTCGTTAACTTTAATTTCGTTGCTCAACTGTCCGGGGTTTTTTTACGTTTAGAGACCCCGATTCTGGTTTCAGGAGTGGACTCCACCCCATTGCAAGCAGGGGTGGTTCATCTGGTTACCCCTGAAGTAAGGTTTACGATAGGAGCCTTACACGTGGAAACCTGCACCTTTCTAGTGATGAGAGATTTGTCTGTGGACGTCGTCCTAGGCCTCCCCTGGCTCCGGGAGCACAACCCGGTAGTAAATTGGGACACGTTGGAACTGGTAAAGTGGGGTCCCCGCTGTGCCAACCACCTTTGTGCTGTGAAGGTGGGAATCTCCACCTGCGAGGGGACCCCCCTACCAGATTACCTCTCCGAGTTTTCTGACGTGTTCTCCAAACAATTATCTGAAGCTCTGCCCCCTCATAGGGAATGGGACTGTAAAATAGACTTGATTCCTGGGGCCAAACTTCCTAAGGGCCGCATTTATAACGTTACGGTTCCTGAGAGAGAATCCATGAGGGACTATATCCAGGACAGCCTGGCCAAGGGGCACATCCGGCCCTCAGAATCCCCGGTGGGTGCCGGGTTTTTCTTCGTTGAGAAGAAGGATGGGGGCCTCCGGCCCTGTATTGACTATAGAGAGCTAAACAAAATCACAGTACGAAACCAGTATGCCCTTCCACTCATTCCTGACCTCCTCAACCAGGTCGCTGGTGCCCGATGGTTTTCTAAACTTGATCTCAGGGGAGCATACAACCTCATCCGCATTCGGGAGGGGGATGAGTGGAAAACCGCCTTCAATACGCCCCTCGGGCATTTTGAATACCTAGTTATGCCTTTTGGATTGTGTAACGCCCCCGCCATTTTTCAGGGGTACATGAACTCAGTGTTTCAGGATATCATGGGGGTGTTCGTGGTTGTATATCTAGACGACATTTTGATTTTTTCCTCCGACTTGCCAAGTCACCATACTCACGTTCAGACTGTACTAGCTCGACTCAGACATAACAAGCTGTTTGCTAAACTCGAGAAATGTGTGTTCGGGGTACAAAAGATATCATTTTTGGGGTATATCATCACGCCATGCGACTTCCAGATGGATCCTGAAAAGGTGAAAGCCATCACGGAGTGGGCCCAGCCAGGGTCGTTGAAAGCCCTTCAACGCTTCCTCGGCTTCGCCAACTACTATCGCAAATTCATCAAAGACTTCTCCGTGGTGGCTAAACCTCTAACGGACCTCACCAGAAAGGGGGCAGATGTGAGGACCTGGTCTTCTGAGGCTCTGAGGGCCTTCGATACCCTAAAGGCGGCGTTCTCTTCTGCACCTGTCCTAGTACAACCAGATCTGTCCAGCCCTTTTTTGGTGGAAGTAGATGCCTCTGAGTTTGGTGTGGGAGCGGTACTGTCCCAAGGTCCCTCCACTCTCACCAACCTTAGACCGTGTGCCTATTTTTCTAGGAAGTTTTCTTCCACCGAACGGAACTATGATATAGGCAACCGGGAATTGCTGGCGATTAAGTGGGCTTTCGAAGAGTGGAGGCATTTTTTGGAAGGAGCCCATCACCAGATCACGGTACTCACAGACCATAAAAACCTCACCTATCTAGATTCCGCTAAGAGGTTAAATGCTCGGCAAGCCCGCTGGGCCTTGTTCTTCTCTCGGTTCAATTTTGTGGTTACCTATAGACCCGGTTCTAAGAATGTCAAGGCTGATGCCCTGTCTAGGAGCTTTGGTTCTCCGGAACCTGCCGAGCCGGAGCCTGAGAGCATTCTCTCCCCTGGGGTGGTCCTCGCTGCTGTCTCCTCCGACCTTTCACCTCTCATTCACGCCGCTCAACAATCTGCTCCTGAAGCCCTTCCGGAAGGCAAATTATTTGTCCCATCGTCACTGAGATTGAAAGTGTTAGAGGAGACACACGCTTCTGTCCTAGCTGGACACCCCGGCATCAGGGGTACGCTGGAGTTAGTATCCAGACTCTATTGGTGGCCGCACATGGCCAAGGAGGTACGGGTATTTGTGTCCGCGTGCCCGGTTTGCGCAAGGGGGAAGAATCTCAGGAGACGTCCTGAGGGTCCTCTTCTTCCCTTGCCCATTCCGTCCAGGCCATGGTCCCATTTGTCCATGGATTTTATTACTGATCTGCCATCCTCGCTGGGGAATACGGTCATCTGGGTAATAGTAGACCGTTTCTCTAAAATGTCACATTTTGTTCCGCTTTGCAAGTTGCCTAACGCCAAACTTCTGTCTGAAATGTTCATCAAGGAGATTGTTCGGTTACATGGGATCCCCGAGGACATTGTGTCAGATAGAGGGGTTCAGTTCGTCGCTCGCTTCTGGCGAGCCTTCTGTAGAAATCTAAACGTAAATTTGTCCTTCTCCTCCGCTTTCCATCCCGAGAGTAACGGACAAACGGAACGAATGAACCAAGAACTTATCCAGTATCTGCGACTGTTTGTCTCTGATAACCAGTATCAGTGGGCCAACTACTTACCTCTCGCCGAATTTGCTATCAACAACCATGTTAACTCGTCGACCCAATTGTCACCTTTTTTTTGTAACTATGGGTTTCATCCCCGGTTCTCGCTTTCCACTCCTGTGGTCTCGAACAATCCGGCCGCCGACATATCCTCTGAGGAACTGTGCACAGTTTGGGCCCAGGTTCGTAAGAACCTTCAGGGTTCCCAAGAGAAACTGCGTAAATACGCAAATAAAAGATGTACCATCTCTGCACCTTTTGTAGTCGGGGAGCAAGTTTTGTTGTCCTCCAAGAATCTGAGACTCAAGGTTCCCTCCCTGAAACTTGCTCCTCGGTTCATTGGCCCATTTACTGTTTCTCAGGTCATCAACCCGGTGTCATATAAGTTGGCACTTCCTGACCCCTGGAAGGTCCACAAGGTGTTTCACAAAAGCTTACTTAAGAAGTATGTGACTCCAGTTCTACCCACCCAGAACCCGCCTCCTCCTTCTCTGGTACAGGGGGAACTGGAGTATGAAGTAGAAAGGCTGGTGGATGCCCGACGGGTTAGAGGTGTGCTGCAGTACCTGGTCCACTGGAGAGGATTTGGCCCTGAGGATAGGACGTGGGTCCCTGCCAGGGACGTTCATGCGCCACGCCTAGTCCAGGCATTCCACAGGGCTTTCCCGCTTAAGCCCGCACCTGGCCATGGGGGTCCGGTGTCCCCCCGTAGAAGGGGGGGTACTGTCAGAACCGGCAACTCTCGGGGCCGCCGTGCCCGCACCACCGGTCCGGCCACCCGGGGTACAGGAGCACGGCGCAGAGGTACCCCGGTTCTTGTGATCTCCCCGGGCCGCTGTAAGACTGGTCGCCGCCGGGTTGCTAGGGAGGCAGCTGGTGCTTCTAGTCGCTTGACTACCAGGCTGGCTTCCCTGGTAACTGTCTGTGCAGTGAGACTGGGGGCGTGCCCCCAGCACCGCCCTGATTAGCCCTGCTGCTGTCAGGCTCCCCGCCCCAATCAGCTTCTGGGGCGGGAGCGCTGACAGCATTTAAATAGGTGTGTTTTCCTCTCAGGCCTTGCCAGTGTTAGTTTGGTCTTCCAGCTGCACCCGCGTATTCTTTTGACTCCTGTTTGTGACCCCGGCTTTCTTGACCTCTGCTTTTGGACCTTGACTACGTTTTTGCCTGACCCCCCTGTACTGCGTACCCTCCTGTTGCCGACCCGGATTGTCTGACCGTTCTACCGTTGTTTGTCTTCAGTGTCTGTTTGTCTTCCCGTGTCCCGCTTCCCTAGTGAGGGTAGGGACCGCCGCCCAGTTGTCGCCCTGGGGGTTAGCCCAGGGGGGCAAGTAGGCAGGGACAGGGGTTGCGGGATATATCAGGGACCCCCATATCCCGGACACTGTCCTGACAGCCAGAGTGCAAGAACTATATCAAGGTCGAAGGGCGACGTCACTGGGATGTTTGTAAGTGCAAAATCTCCATGCACATTCTGCAGACAATAGCACCCATTGACTTCAATCGGTTTGTACACATTTCCGTATTTTATGTGCGCAAAAAAAGCTGCAAAATGTTCTACTTGTGTATGCACAGAAGTCTATGGGGCGTGCGCAAATGTGTGTGCAATACGCTAGGAGATGCTTAACCCCTTAAGGACAAGGCCTATTTTGGCGTTGAGGACCAAATGATTTTTGGTATTTTTTCATCTCCATTTCTCAAAAGCCATAACTTTTTATTTTTCCGTTGACGCGGCCGAATAAGGGCTTGTTTTTTGCGTGGTGAACTGTAGTTTTTACTGGTACCATTTTTGGGTACATAGACTATATTGTAAAACTTTTATTATTTTTTTAATGATCGTAGGGAGAAAAACCGCATCAATTCTGGCATTTTTTTTAAAGCATTAATTCTGCAGTATAAATGACACAATACATTTTTTTCTGTGGGACAGTACGGTTACAACAATACCAAAATTATTATATATTTTTTTAGGTTTTTCCACTTTTCCATAATAAAAACCCTTTTTTTGGAAATTTTTATTTTTTTCTAAAATTACTACATTCAAAGAGCTATAACTTTTTTATTTTTCCATGGATGGTCTTTTTTTTTGCAAGACGAGCTGTAGTTTTTATTGGTACCATTTAGGGGTACACACATTTTTTTAAATCACTTTTATTGTGTTTTTTGCCTCAGTTGTTTAGCATTTTTTAAACGCTTTTTTCCGTGCAGGACAATACGGGCATTCAATGTATTGTACGCATCATTACGGACACGTCGATACCAAACGTGGTATTTTAAATTTTTTTAAATTTTTTTATGCTAATATGAGAAAAAGCATAAAAAAGGGGGTTTAACAGTTTTTTTTACTTTTTTATATTTTGTATTTTATTTTTCTCTTTTTTTTTACACTATTTGTGTCCCTCTGAGGGACTTTTACTGCAGGACTGCAAATCGCTACGATAAGGCATGGCAGGACTTCTCTCCTGCCATGTCTTATGGCTTACTATAGCGATCATAGGCTATGGCAATACAGCATGCCGGTATCTGATTGGCCACATGAATCCTATTAGTTTCTTTACTAAAGCACATTAAGTATACATCAGTGTAATTCATACCCTCCAACACGTAGAAAAGAGCAGCAGTACAAACCCTTGTTAGGGCTTATTTACACGAGCGTATATCGACCAGCCGATATACGCTCCCATCTGAGCAGTCCCCCCCTTTCCTCCCCTCACCGGCTCTCTGCATTTCTCCTTCACTCCGTGGTTTGCAATGGGAGGGGGCGGGGTGAGCGGAGGTAAGCTCTACTCTGTCCCACCCATTCCCATTGCTGGCTATGGACAAGTGGCGGGAGCAAATCGCTCGGAGGGGAGAAAAGGGGCAGAGAGGCAGAGAGCCAATGAGGGAAAGGGAAGGAGGGGACTGCTCAGATGGAAGCGTATATCTGCGGGCCGTGAAAACGCCGGCTGATATATGCTCATGTAAATAAACCCTTACACAGAAAGGGCGCCAACACGTCATGTATGTCGCACTGTAACCCTATAGGCACTATGCCATACAGTGCGCTAAGGAAGGTTTTCTTACAGCTCTTTTTCTGCTCTGAGCTTCCAAGGTTTTGGCTTAAAAAAAGCCAGTTGATAAGATTGGAAAAACAATGCAGGATTTTTTGGTGCTATAGAAAACACTAAATTTGGAACTATAGCACCAAAATCAGTACTCTTGAAGGATTTATAATTTATGGTCACTCTGGTGGAGGAAAATGGCCTATGTCATAAAAAGTTTATATACTACATGTGTATGGCAGAAGGGGTGAAAATATATGTAGGTGACACTAAGGCGGCTTCACACAGCCATATGGGCAACTACGCTCACCACTACGGAGCGTACTGCGCATTAACAGGTTGCTGTTTTTTTTCTTCTCGGGCTGTTTGATCTCCACACCATGGCGCAGGAGTTTCAAAAAACAGCAGGAAACATACAGCAAGTCCTATCTATTCTCCCCCGTACTATGAACAGGCGAGAATCCTGCTAGTGAGAATAAAGCCATAGAAATCAATGTTTTCGTTTTGTTCCATTACACGGCCGTGACTGTCACAGCTGACTAACAGGACTAATACCTGCCCATGTGTTTAACCCCTAATGCAGAGAATTATGTGGCAGGAAATGACTTTCCTCAAGGTAGGATTAGAACTATTGCTATTCTGGCTGGAAGGGGACAATTTCTGACCTTTGTTATGTGGCCCTATGACTATCTTATATGTCCCTGCCAGTGAAGCCTGTAGTGTATGACATTCGCTAATACAAGGTAGTCACAGTTATACCTTGGTCTGGATGGCAAAGTCTGCATGCACAAGGAAAGGGCTTCCGGATGCCAGCTGTAGAACTTGCTTCTCCACGATGATGTACTTCTCCTTCCCTTGAGCTCGTAGGGCCGTCTTGCTGATAATCTTAACCGCAAATTTTCGGTGGGTTAAAGTATCTTCGGCCTTCATGACTGTGCCGTAACTTCCCCGGTTAAGCTCCTGGTGGAATACTAATCTCTCTTTGAAGGAATCAGAGATTGTGCCGGAGCCGGTTGGACGAACTCCGCTGGATCCTAGGAGGGAAGATAAATGGAATGTATTACAATAAGTCCAGCATTTACTAGACACTATTCACACTGAGGAGATATTGCAAATGGTGCGGGCACAAGAGATGTGCCCCCCCCCAGCCCGTCACTTGTGGGAACTAGCTGTATTATATAGCATACAACCTGCAACATCTAATTGGTTAACAGACATAGGACCCCTGTCACCCTATTGACCTTCCACAATGCAATTGTGGGAAGCCAATGATTTGCCGTGGCAGCTAGGGGTCATAAGGGGTTATCCTGGGACATAATCAAAAATGCCTTTAGCCTGTGGCAATAAAATAACAGGATTCATGCTCACCCGTCGGCTGCTGCAGACAGGTGGAAATTCAGCGGCGGGATTCCCCGCAGAATTTCTGCCCCTGGATACCTGCATGGGATTGCATTACAGCACGCAATCCTATGCAGACGGCCGCGGTTTGTCTGCGCGAAATCACACGCAGCAAACAAACCGTGGCATGCTCTAATTCTGTGCTGGACTCGCAGAGCCCCGCACAGAAACGTCACTCACCGGCCGCCGACTTTGCTCTGCGCATGTGCCGGCTGCCCAGCAGCCGGTACATAAAAGAGCCGGAGCTGTGGGAGCAGATGAGTCCGCGGTGCTCTCTGCAGGCGCTCGGGTCCCGCTGAGAGAATTCACGTAGCCGGATCTGACCCGGCTGTCTGCAGGCGGCCTTCCACTCTTCCCCGCATCTCACCGGCCCTCTAGTACCTGCTGAACTTCACTTCCTAAAACGGGGTAACATAAGTGCCACAGCTATTCACCGGCTGAAGGAAGCAGGTGATTGGCTACATCGGTTATGTGGCCCTTTTCTTGGAGACGTCATCGCTGGCTCCCTGCATCGGGAGGTGAAGACTGGAGAGCCGTCAATATGGCAGCTGTGGGGGATTCTAGGATTTTATTACCACGGGCTGAAGACTTTTTGAACAAATCCATATCCATGGAATTGCAGTTGGAATTAATTGAAAATTTTCCACCATTTTCCTTATATGCTTGTGGCATATAGCTGTGCGTTATAAACTACTCAATTTATTGCAGAGTCTGTCAGTCAAACATTCAGCGGCCAATTACAGCAGAGCAGGGAGGATGTCACATATAGCAATATACCATACAACCATGAAGCGGGGAGTCTGACCTTGTCCCATGCTGGAACTAAAGGTTTATGGGCCCTGGTCAAAAGTTCAGCTTGCTCCCCTCCCTGCTTATGGCAAAAGTTCAATTCTGTCATCATAACCTGCAACTTATTGTATGAGCCACTGCTATGAATCTTAGGCTTTATGCACACGGGCGGGTCAGATTCTAGCCCTTGTAGCAGCAGCTTCCACACGTACCTGCTTTTCTTTACCTTCATCCGTACTGGCGATGGTCCGCATGGCTTACTGTCAAAAATGCGCAGTACTGATTTTTTAAAAAAACCTCCTGTTTTTCCTGCGTCATCGCCTAACAATGCAAATCCTTAGGCCTCACGCACACGGGTGGAGTTTGCATTGTGGAATCCGGAGCGGGCGTCCACCTCCATGTTCCGTAAGAAATACCGTCCATTGCATCCTATGGAAAAGTGACTATTCATGCACACGAGCGGAAAGCAATTGGGGTTTCCACTTGCGCAAGAAGTCAATGGAAGCCATCCGATCCACGGCCCCTCTGCAACTAACATTGCAGAAAGGTCGTGGATTCTGCGTCATGGCTAAGCAATGATGCGGGAAAAGCAGGAGTGGACCGTGCGGACCATATGCAGTACAGATGAAAAATAAGAAAAGAAGGTATGTGCGGCCACCGCTGCTGCCAGGGCCGGATTCCACTGCAGGATCCGACCTGCCCGTGTGCAAGAGGCCTTAACAAAACAGCAAAGCACTATTTTTTTATTTTTTGTCATTGTAGCTGTGTGAGGGCTTGCTTGTTGCAGGAGGAGGTGTATTCTTTAACCCCTTAAAGACACGGCCTATTTTCGATATAAGGACGCAACGATTTTTAGGGGATTTTCATCTCCTCTTGTCAAAAGCCATAACTTTTTTATTTTTCTGTCTGCCTATCTGAATAAGCCCTCAATGAGTACTGTGGGTTAGTACGATTACAAGAATACCAAAAATATTATAATTTTTTTTGTTTTTCTACAGTGAAACCCCTTTTTTTGAAATTATAATTATTTCTATATCACTACATTAGTCCAATAACTTTTTCCATGGAAGGAGCTCTGTGAGGGGTTGATTTTTGAGTCATGAGTCATGGTTTTTCTTTGTACCATTTTGGGGTACATATGGCTTTTTTGGTCACTTTTATTGCGTATTTTGGGAGGTAAAGCGAACAAAATAAGCATTTTACCTCCAGTTTTTTTATGTTTTTTGCTGCGCAGGATGAATAGTGTCCTGAAATTACAGTACAGCTCATTATGGACATGATAATACTAAATATGTGGTGTTTTTCTGAAATTTTTTGCAAATGATATTTTGTTATTTTTTCAGGGCTTTTTTTTCTTACACTATTTTTGTTTTCTTACTCTCTTCATGTTCCTGAGGGCTTATTTAGACGGCCATATATCGGTCGGGTTTTCACGCCCGGGCCGATATACACTGCCCCTCTCTGCAATGGAGGGAGGTGGGCCGGGCTGGGAGCTAGTGCACTGAGCTCCCGCCCCCTCTCCACCCTCTCTCCACCCCTCACCACTGTTTGCAGTGCAAGGGGCAGGACAGTGTTTGTGGGGGGTCAAACCTAGCCCTGCCCCACCCCTCCCATTGCAAACAGTGGCAAGAGGCGAGGAGGGGGCAGGGGCTAAGTGCACTAGCACCTGGCCCAGCGCACATACTCCCTTTGCAGAGAGGGGCAGTGTATAATAGGCAGACGTGAAAATCCGATCGATATATGCCCGTCTAAATCAGCCCCGAGGGTGAACTGAACCATTGCAGCTATGATAAGGCATTTCAGGACTTATGTACTGCAATGCCTTATCGATGTAGTAGTGATCATAGGCAATGGCAAGCCTGTTGCCATAGCAACCCGTTGGCCCTCCACGATTACTCCTCAACAAAGGGAGCGCCCTCCCTATGTGAACCCTTACATGTCACGATCTACACTGATTGCGGCATGTAGGGGGTTAACAGCTGTTGCAGCGGGAGGCCAGCTATCAGTAACAGCTGGCTCCTGCTGTGCGATGGCACAGGCTCACTTCTGATCCCACTGCATGCACATGACGTAAGGTTACGTCCTGTCGCGTTAAGTACCACTCTGCCATGATGTAACCTTGTGTCCTGTTACTTTAAGGGGTCAGTAGAACTGTTTTAGGGTAAATACAATGTGTTGAAAAAATATCTATTACTTCTTTTTGGGGTGAGGAATGGAAACAAACTGCAATTCTGCAATTGTAAATTGATATAGTTTTTGCTTTTACTACTTTTGCACAATAAAAACACAAACTTTGTTTTGTGTAACCATGACTTTTTGATTTTTCCATTGATGGAGGTGCAGGAGGGCGTATTTTTTGTGGGATGACTTATAGTTTTCAGGGTGCTATTTTGAAGTACATGCCACTTATTCAGTTTCAGAATAAACAAAAAAGTTTACCATTCTGGCATTACTAATACTTTTTTATGGCACGATGGGCCTATTCACATGAGCCATGAAAACAGCCGGCCAATATACACTACCGTGTGATGCACGGGGCGGCGTATACGTAGAGAGTCGGCGAAGGTTAGTGTGCTGAGCTCCTGCCCCTCTCCACTCCTTGCCCCTGTATGTATTACACGTGCGCTGTATGCACATGTGTTACACGGTAATTTGCAGACAATCAAATACATTGTTTTATGCAGTTCCGCTCTCACTTGCGTGTTGCAATTGTGTGATAGGCGAGTGCATAAAATAATGCAGCATGTTCTATTTTGTGGCATATTATGCATGAGAGAGCCCATTGTTCTCTATGGCTGCATAATTACATTGCAAATGGGTGTCTACGGGCTGTTGTGAAACAATGGCGCATGAAACTTAAGCAGAAAAAAAAAACAGTGCATGACACGTGCGTATGATATGTTGTCATGTGCAGTACAATTTAGCTACAGTACGCGCCAATAAGCAACGTCACCAGCGGCTCCACAGCGTTAAAATGCTGTGACCAACACAGTGTTCATGCATACACATTTTTTGACAATTTAAAATATTTTTCTGTTGCCCCTAGCAACCAATCACAGTGCAGCTTTCATTCACCTCATTAGTTTAAGATTGGTTGCTATGGGCAACAACAATTTTCTTTTAGACAGTTTCCGTAAGAGTGTAGTGCTGCGATAACCCAGAACATTACATTGACCCCAAAACTGTACCAAGGAAAAATATAAGTCGCCTCACATAAAACAGGCCTTCATATAGCTTGGGCGACTGAAAAGCAATGCTATGGCTTTTGAAGTGCCAACAATTGGCCTTTCATTAAATACCAACGTCAGCAGTTTGGGGTTATACATTCATAAACAAACCCTCCCAGCAGAGGACATTTCTGTAGGAGAGATCCATGTAAACTTTGGGTTGTCCATAATTCACAATAAATCCCCCCTAACCGTCTGCGGACAACAGATCACATTGGCTTCACCTCAGCAGACGTCACCCTGCAGGATGTGTGATGTTAGGGGGATTTCATCATGAATTGGGGAGAGAAGACAACTCTACTAACATTATAATGGTCAACTGGGCCTATTCCATCTGTCATCACCCGCTCTGACATAAGGGGGCGCTCACATGTAGCGCAAATGGAGAGGAGCTTCTGCACCAAAATCCATATCAAAAACGACATCCAAATCTGTACTAATGGTGGTGCGGATCCGCAGCTAATATCATTCTTTCTATAGAAGGGGTGAAGTCTGCTGCGGATCCATAATAAAGTCCACAGAAATGGTGTGGATTTTAATGCTGATTTTAGCATGGATTTTGCACTGTGGAAGATTCCCCACATTTCCTCTACATGTGAGCGTTCCCTGAAAATGGTGAAATATGACATTACTAAAAACAAGTACATTTAAAATAATAACATTTATCACTGGATTACATGTGGAGATATAAAACATGCATATACAGTACAGTTATATAATGACCAGATATATCTACCTGCGACTCTCTGGTCATCAGGTCCATAATTTCTCTTTTGGAACTTGCTGTCCCTTGATGGCTTTTTTCCATCCTCTGAACAGTTCTGGTTGGTTCTCCTGTTCTTTGGTCTTTTCGCATGTGGAATGACGTCCTGTTCATCCACTGCTGGAGCGGCAGACGTCCTCGGTCCTGGAATTGGATCACTCCTCTTCCTCTTCCTGGTCTGCTTTCTGCTCTTTTTGGTCTTCTGGCTTGAAGACATCTCATCAGCCGATGAGATTGAGATGTGCTTTCTCTTCTCCACTTTCTTCCTCCCCACAACAACCTCCTCTTTCTCCATAAAAACGCTTTTTTCTCTGTCCATAGACAACTCTCCTATACTGTCGCCAGTACTCTCCAACTGTCACTTTGTGCATGTGCCAGCTGCCTTATATGTACATCATCACAATACACCTGGATGACACTGGTCATGTGATCAGTAACTGACCAATGAGATTCAAGTATATGTGCTATAGCATAAGGATTTGTAAATTCAAGCTTAATAAATGGTTATATTAAAAAATGCTTTTCTTTTTTATTCTTCCTAGTTTTTTATGTAAATTATATTGGTTTTATCTTTATTTTTCCCTTCAGTGTTGAACTTAAAGTACAACTACATTTACACTGCAGCATTAGCTTACAGATGGAGGGATTTAGGGCCCATTTTAGTCATTTGTCAATTTGTATGCTGTGATGTGTATTAAATAACATACTAAAATCAATCATCCATCTACCTGCCCATTGTATATATTTAGGGCTATACTTCTATATTTTATTTGTATTATTTTATTATATCTTCATGTCTGTTGGTATATACTATTATAACAATATAACCATATTACAATGACTATTACCATGAAGCATCATGAGACGGTTACTGAACCTTATGTAGTTTAATTTCCCATGAACTGTATTTTAGGGAGATAGGGCAGATTTATGAAACTGTCCTAAAGAAAACTGTCTATGTTGCCCATAGCAACCAATCACAGGGCAGCTTTCATTTTACCAGATCAGAATACAAGATGAAAGCTGTGCTGTGATTGGTTGCTATGAGCAACATACACAGTTTTCTTTCAGTTTCATAAATCTCCTTATACTTCTTTACATCCAAACTGTCTAGCAGTAAGACTGCCCTTGTTACCATAGCAACCAATCACAGCGCAGCTTTCATTTCTGAAACTGCTGTTGAAAAATGAAAGCAGTATTGCTATTGGTTGCTATGGGCAACAGGGATAGTCTTAACACTAGACAGTTTTGATAAATGAGGCTCTATAGTTTACATTTGTCTGACTGCACCTTCCATAAGGGCTCAGTATCCAGATTACAGGATGCCACAAATATTACCCTCCAAGGCCTCATGCACACGGGTAGATTTTTGCTTTAGAATCCTGATCAAGCATCCGCCTCTGGATACTGCAGCAATAACCCTCCATAGCATGTTATGGAAAAATTATTCTTTATGCACACGAGCGGAAACTAATAGTGGTTTTTGCTCGCGGATGAAAAATTGCAACATGCTCCATTTTACTGTGGTTCCTGCAAGGACAGCTTCCATTGAAGTCAATTGTAGCCATCCGATCAGCGTCCGTCTGAAATTGACATTGTCGTGCGGACCATCCGAAGTACAGAGAAGCCGAAGACAGGTGCACACGGATGCCAGCGAAGAAGATGGCAGGTATGCATGGTCACCCGCCATGGTCAGGGCTGGATTCCATGTGGGATTCTGCAGGCGGTATCCGGACCTGCCATGAGCATTCGGCCTAAAGCTTGAAATTAATTTTTCCTTGGTTCAAATAGTAGCCATCAGACTTACCTGCTACCAATAGACAGGAGACTTTGATTCTCTATGCTGCTGGTTATCAGGGCAGTCAGAACCATCTACCAAACTCTAGTCTATTCACCCAGATGTCAGGGCATGAAGACTGACTTACTAAGCTTTAGAGTGACCTGCAGCTATAAGTACTAACCTCTCTAACCAGCTTTAGACTCCTGATGAAAGAGTATTTATCCGCATCATAGAAACGCGTTGAGTCTTATTTAATGCGCTGGAATCCATCTGTGAGTGTTATGCACAGTCAGCATCTATTTTTGCTGGCAGTAACTTTGGTTTTCCACTGAGGATTTACATGGATACATGGTGATATTTTGAATCTTTTATAACACGTCGGAACTAGAGATGAGCGAGCGTACTTGCTAAGGCAAACTACTCGAGCAAGTATTGCCTTATGCGAGTACCTACCCGCTCATTTCAAAAGATTCGGGTGCCGGGGAGAGCGGGGAGGAACGGAGGGGAGATCTCTATCTGACTCTCTCCCCCCGCTCACTCCCGCAACTCACCGCTCTCCCCCGCCGGCACCCGAATCTTTTGAGACGAGCGGGCAGGTACTAACATAAGGCAATACTCGCTCGAGTAGTTTGCTTTAGCGAATACGCTCGCTCATCTCTAGTCGGAACCAATTTGCGATTGTTACACATATTCAGTATCCATCTTTGGCTGCCACATAGTTGAAGACAGTAGCGTAACTTGAAGCTCCTGGGCCCAGATACAAAACCGGTAACAGCGCCCCCACTATATGCTCCCTATATAGAGAAGAGAGACCTTATGGGCCCCCTAAGGGTCCTGGGCTCGGGTGCAACCGCATCCCCTGCATCCCCTATAGTTACGCCAGTGGTTGAAGACAATGCCCATCTAGTTCAGCCTGTTCAACCCCTCTTTTTTTGGTCCATAAGAAGGCAAAAAAAAAACCACTGAGCCAATTTCGCTCAATTGGAGAAAAAAAATTCCTTCCTGACTCCGTAATGGCAATCACAGTAATCAATGGATCAACATTTCAGATCAACAACACCACTGGTCTCCTAATGTCTATATCCTGTAATATCATAGTGCTATAGAAAGACATCTAGCTCCCTCTTAAACTCCTCTATGGATTTTGCCATCACCACGTCCTCAGGCAGAGAGTTCCACTGTCTCACTGCTCTTACAGTAAAGAACCCCCTTCTATGTTGGTGATGAAACCTTCTTTCCTCTAGACATAGAGGATGCCCTCTTGTTACTGTTGCAGTCCTGAGAATAAACAGATCATGGGAGAGATTCTTATATAGTCTCCTGATGTATTCATACGTAGTTATTTGATTGTCCCTTAACCATCTTTTTCCAGAGTAAATAATCCCAATTTTGATAATCTCTCTGGGTATTCCAGTCCTCACATTCCATTTCTTAATTTAGTTACTCTTCTTTGGACCCTCTCAAGCACTGCTACATCTTTCCTGAGCATCGGTGTCCAGTACTGTACACAGTATTCCATGTGAGGCCTGACCAGTGCCTTACATAGTGGAAGAATAATGTTCTTGTCCATCGCCCCTAAACCTCTTTTAATGCACACCATTTGCCTTCACAGCAGCTGGCTGGCATTGATTGCTCCAATTGAGTCTACAGTCCACTAGTACCCCAGGTTTTCTGCCATGTCACTTTTCCCTAGTAGTACCCGACTTAGTGTGTATTGGTGACATCTGTTTCTCCTGCCCATGTGCATAACCTTACATTTATCAATATTGAACTTCATTTGCCATTTTTTTACCGAAACCCCCAGCTTATCCAGGTCCTTTTGTAGCAGTACATTGTCCTCTGTTGTATTAATTATCTTGTATAATTTAGTATCATCTGCAAATATTAATATTTTACTGTGCAGTCCCTCTATCAGGTCATTGATAAATATATTAAACAGTATGGGGCCTAATACTGAACCCTGTGGCACCCCACTAGCAATGGGCCCAATCAGAGTACGAACCATTTATTACCACCCTCTGCTTTCAATCCCTGAGCCAGTTCTTTACCCAGCTCCACCGAGCTGTCTCATTTTACATAGCATCTTATTACCATATGTGGCATGATGTCAATTGCTTTAGAGAAATTCAGATATACGAGATCAATAGACTCTCCCAGGTCCAGCCTAGAACTTACTTTATCATAGAAGCTGATCAAATTCATCTAACATGATCGACCCTTTATGAACCCATGCTGATGAGTTATGCTGTTGTTTTCCTTGAGGTATTCTAGGATGGCATCTCTCAGAATCACCTTGATTAATTATTGAAGTGAGACTTACAAGCCTATAAGTATACAATAGGTCAGGGGCATACCTAAAGGCTCAGGGGCCTGGGTGCAAAAAAAAGCAGCCTTGCTGCTTGCTTCCTCATGCTATTTCAATAAAGAAGAGGATTTTTAATGAATGCTGCCTGGTTCTTCTCCTTTTCTGCATTTATGACCAACGGTGGACCCGGGGAGTCGGGACCCTAACTGGGCTATTGCATAGTGCCTTGCACCAGCGGTGTGACTGAACTTTTGGAGTGCTGCTGTAACTCTTTTTCTTCTTGTGTAACACCACAGATAAAACACAGTAACATGTAGTAGTCTTTAATATTCATTTGTTATTGTTTTTGGTATTTAAAACCATATTTATTCTCTTTTGGTGTGTTTTTTTTCGAATGTGTAGAACAAATTAATTGAATTTAAGTTGATTCCTATGGAAATAATTGCCTTTAGTTTCATTGGTTTCAAGTTTGGCCGAATGCTTTCGGATGGATTACCAATAGAGATGAGCGAGCACCAACATGCTCGGGTGCTCGTTACTCGAGACGAAATTTTCGCGATGCTCGAGGGTTCGTTTCGAGTAACGAACCCCATTGAAGTCAATGGGCGACTCGAGCATTTTTGTATATCGCCGATGCTCGCTAAGGTTTTCATTTGTGAAAATCTGGGCAATTGAAGAAAGTGATGGGAACGACACAGAAACGGATAGGGCAGGCGAGGGGCTACATGTTGGGCTGCATATGAAGTTCACAGGTCCCACTATTAAGCCACAATAGCAGCAAGAGTGGCCCCCCCCCAACAACTTTTACATCTGAAAACCCCTCATTAGCAATGCATACCTTAGCTAAGCACCACACTACCTCCAACAAAGCACAATCACTGCCTGCATGACATTCCGCTGCCACTTCTCCTGGGTTACATGCTGCCAAATCCCCCCCCCCCCCCCACGACGCAGTGTCCACAGCGCACACCAAACTGTCCCTGCCCAGCCTTCAGCTGCCCTCATGCCACGCCACCCTCGTGTCTATTTATAAGTGCGTCTGCCACAGGAAAAGCAGGCACACACTGCAGAGGGTTGGCATGGCTAGGCAGCGACCCTCTTTAAAAGGGGCAGGGCGATAGCCCACAATGCTGTACAGAAGCAATGAGAAATCCAATCCTGTGCCACCTCCATCTGGAGCTGCACACGTGGGCATAGCAATGGGGAACCTATGTGCCACACACTATTCATTCTGTCAAGGTGTCTGCATGCCCCAGTCAGACCGCGTTTTTTTATATATAGTCACAGGCAGGTACAACTCCGCAATGGGAATTCCGTGTGCACCCACAGCATGGGTGGCTCCCTGGAACCCACCGGCGGTACATAAAAATATCCCATTGCATTGCCCATCACAGCTGAGGTAGTAATGTCATGTTTAATGCAGGTGGGCTTCGGCCCACACTGCATGCCCCAGTCAGACTGGGGTTCTTTAGAAGTGGACACATGCATTTACAACTCCCTGTGGACCCACAGCATGGGTGGCTCCCTGGAACCCACCGGCGGTACATAAAATATCCCATTGCATTGCCCATCACAGCTGAGGTAGTAATGTCATGTTTAATGCAGGTGGGCTTCGGCCCACACTGCATGCCCCAGTCAGACTGGGGTTCTTTAGAAGTGGAAACAGATGCATTTACAACTCCCTGTGGACCCACAGCATGGGTGGGTGCCAGGAAGCCACCGGCGGTACATAAATATATCCCATTGCATTGCCCATCACAGCTGAGGTAGTAATGTCATGTTTAATGCAGGTGGGCTTCGGCCCACACTGCATGCCCCAGTCAGACTGGGGTTCTTTAGAAGTGGAAACAGATGCATTTACAACTCCCTGTGGACCCACGGCATGCGTGGCTCCCTGGAACCCACCGGCGGTACATAAAAATATCCCATTGCAGTGCCCATCACAGCTGATGTTACGTGAGCTGTAATGCAGGTGGGCAAAAAATTAATTGGATTACACTGTAGGCGATGGCCCACAAAAATTGGTGTACCAACAGTACTAATGTACCTGAGAAAAATTGCCCATGCCCAACCGAGAGGGCAAGTGAAACTCATTAATCGCTTTGGTTTATGTGGCTTAATTGGTAACTAGGCCTGGAGGCAGCCCAGTTAAAATAAAAATTGGTTGAGGTGAAAGTTTCAACGCTTTAATGAGCATTGAAACGTATAAAAATTGTTTAGAAAAATTATATGACTGAGCCTTGTGGGCCTAAGAAAAATTGCCCGTTCTGCGTGATTACGTCAGGTTTCAGGAGGAGGAGCAGGAGGAGCAGGATGAATATTATACACAGATTGATGAAGCAAAAAGGTCCCCGTTTTGGATGGTGATAGAGAACGATGCTTCCATCCGCGGGTGCAGCCTACGTATTGTTTAGGTATCGCTGCTGTCCGCTGGTGGAGAAGAGAAGTCTGGGGAAATCCAGGCTTTGTTCATCTTGATGAGTGTAAGCCTGTCGGCACTGTCGGTTGACAGGTGGGTACGCTTATCCGTGATGATTCCCCCAGCCACACTAAACACCCTCTCTGACAAGACACTAGCCGCAGGACAAGCAAGCACCTCTAGGGCATACAGCGCGAGTTCAGGCCACGTGTCCAGCTTCAAGACCCAGTAGTTGTAGGGGGCAGAGGCGTCACCGAGGACGGTCGTGCCATCGGCTACGTACTCCCTCACCATCCTTTTACAGGGCTCCCGCCAACTCAGCCTTGACTGAGGACCGGTGACACAGTCTTGCTGTAGAGCCATAAAGCTGTCAAAGGCCTTAGAGAGTGTTCCCCTGCCTGCGCTGTACATGCTGCCTGATCTCTGCGCCTCCCCTGCTACCTGGGCCGCGGAAATGCGCCTTCGGCCACTAGCGCTGTCGGATGGGAAGTTTACCATCAGTTTGTCCACCAGCGCCCTGTGGTATAGCATCATTCTCGAACCCCTTTCCTCTTCGGGTATGAGAGTGGAAAGGCTCTCCTTATACCGTGGGTCGAGCAGTGTGTACACCCAGTAATCCGTAGTGGCCAGAATGCGTGTAACGCGAGGGTCACGAGAAAGGCATCCTAACATGAAGTCAGCCATGTGTGCCAGGGTACCTGTACGCAACACATGGCTGCCCTTACTAGGAAGATCACTTTCAGGCTCCTCCTCCTCCTCCTCCTCTGGCCATACACGCTGAAAGGATGACAACCAAGCTGCATCTGTACCCTCAGCAGTGGGCCAAGCTGTCTCTTCCCCCTCCTCCTCATGCTCCTCCCCCTCCTCCTCCTCCTCCTCCTCCTCTGGCCATACACGCTGAAAGGGTGACAGGCAAGCAGCATCTGTCCCCTCAGCAGTGGGCCAAGCTGTCTGTTCCCCCTCCTCCTCATGCTCCTCCCCCTCCTCCTCAACGCGCTGAGATATAGACATGAGGTTGCTCTGACTATCCAGCGACATACTGTCTTCCCCCGCCTCCGTTTCTGATTCCAAAGCGTCTGCCTTTATGCTTTGCAGGGAACTTCTCAAGAGGCATAGCAGAGGAATGGTGATGCTAATGATTGCAGCATCCCCGCTTACCATCTGGGTAGACTCCTCAAAGTTTCCAAGGACCTGGCAGATGGCTGCCAACCAGGCCCACTCTTCTGTAAATAATTGAGGAGGCTGACTCCCACTGCGCCACCCATGTTGGAGTTGGTATTCCACTATAGCTCTACGTTGCTCATACAGTCTGGCCAACATGTGGAGCGTAGAGTTCCACTGTGTGGGCACGTCGCACAGCAGTCGGTGCACTGGCAGATTAAACCGATGTTGCAGTGTCCGCAGGGTGGCAGCGTGCATGTGGGATTTGCGGAAATGTGCACAGAGCTGGCGCACCTTTCCGAGCAGGTATGACAAGTGGGGGTAGCTTTTCAGAAAGCGCTGAACCACCAAATTAAAGACATGGGCCAGGCATGGCACGTGCGTGAGGCTGCCGAGCTGCAGAGCCGCCACCAGGTTACGGCCGTTGTCACACACGACCATGCCCGGTTGGAGGCTCAGCGGCGCAAGCCAGCGGTCGGTCTGCTCTGTCAGACCCTGCAGCAGTTCGTGGGCCGTGTGGCTCTTCTCTCCTAAGCTGAGTAGTTTCAGCACAGCCTGCTGACGCTTGCCCACCGCTGTGCTTTCACGCCGCGTCACACCGACTGCTGGCGACGTGCTGCTGCTGCTGACACATCTTGATTGCGAGACAGAGGTTGCGTAGGAGGAGGAGGAGGGTGGTTTAGTGGAGGAAGCATACACCCCCGCAGATACCACCACCGAGCTGGGGCACACAATTCTGGGGGTGGGTAGGACGTGAGCGGTCCCAGGCTCTGACTCTGTCCCAGCCTCCACTAAATTCACCCAATGTGCCGTCAGGGAGATATAGTGGCCCTGCCCGCCTGTGCTTGTCCACGTGTCTGTTGTTAAGTGGACCTTGGCAGTAACCGCGTTGGTGAGGGCGCGTACAATGTTGCGGGAGACGTGGTCGTGCATGGCTGGGACGGCACATCGGGAAAAGTAGTGGCAACTGGGAACCGAGTAGCGCGGGGCCGCCGCCGCCATCATGCTTTTGAAAGCCTCCGTTTCCACAAGCCTATACGGCAGCGTCTCTAGGCTGATCAATTTTGCAATGTGCACGTTTAATGCTTGAGCATGCGGGTGCGTGGCGTCGTACTTGCGTTTGCGCTCAAACAGTAGCGCTAGCGACGTCTGGACGCTACGCTGAGAGACATTGCTGGATGGGGCCGAGGACAGTGGAGGTGAGGGTGTGGGTGCAGGCCAGGAGACGGTACTGCCTGTGTCCTCAGAGGGGGGTTGGATCTCAGTGGCAGGTTGGGGCACAGGGGGAGAGGCAGTAGTGCAAACCGGAGGCGGGGAACGGGCATCGTCCCACCTTGTGGGGTGCTTGGCCATCATATGCCTGCGCATGCTGGTGGTGGTGCCTCCCCAGCTGATCTTGGCGCGACAAAGGTTGCACACCACTGTTCGTCGGTCGTCAGGCGTCTCTGTGAAAAATTGCCACACCGTAGAGCACCTTGACCTCTGCAGGGTGGCATGGCGCGAGGGGGCGCTTTGGGAAGCAGTTGGTGGATTATTCGGTCTGGCCCTGCCTGTACCCCTGGCCACCGCACTGGCTCGGCCTGTGCCCACACCCTGACTTGGGCCTCCGCGTCCTCGCCCGCGTCCACGTCCCATAGGCCTACCCCTACCCCTCAGCATGGTGTATTAGCAGTAGTGTAGAAACAGAACGCTGTAATTAAATGTGCCGCTTATTGGCCTGTGGTTGGAGGCTGACTTCGTTTACAGAACGCCAGGAAATAATTTGGCGCACGGCTGCTGTAACACTTAGCTGCCTGCGTATTTATTTGTAGAACTACTACACCCAGCACACACGGACCCAGAACACTGAGCACAGTGACAGGCAGGCCAAATAGATTTTTTGCCCAATACTTTTTTGAAAAGGCCAACTGCGTATATTAAGTCAATAATATATGTCTTCTGGCCCTGCCTACACAATTCTGTCCCTGGAGTATTACTGCAGGGCGCAATGCTCTGCACGGCCGATATACCAAAAAAAAAAAAGTGCAACACTGCAAAAAGCAGCCTCCACAGTACTGCACACGGTTAGATGTGGCCCTAAGAAGGACCGTTGGGGTTCTTGAAGCCTAAAATCACTCCTAACACTCTCCCTGCCTAACCACCACTTCTGTCCCTGTAGTATTACTGCAGGGCGCAATGCTCTGCACGGCCGATATACCAAAAAAAAAAAAATGTGCAACACTGCAAAAAGCAGCCTCCACAGTACTGCACATGGTTAGATGTGGCCCTAAGAAGGACCGTTGGGTTCTTGAAGCCTACACTAACTCCTAACACTCTCCCTACAGCAGCTCCAGCACGATAGCACTTTCCCTCAGCTAAGCCACAATGCATCTGAGGCGAGCCGCGGGAGGGGCCGATTTTTATACTCGGGTGACACCTGATCTTGCCAGCCACTCACTGCAGGGGGGTGGTATAGGGCTTGAAAGTCGCAGGGGGAAGTTGTAATGCCTTCCCTGTCTTTCAATTGGCCAGAAAAGCGCGCTAACGTCTCAGAGATGAAAGTGAAAGTAACCCGAACATCGCGTGGTACTCGTTACGAGTAACGAGCATCTCGAACACGCTAATACTCGAACGAGTATCAAGCTCGGACGAGTATGTTCGCTCATCTCTAATTACCAACGAAATTAGAGGTTTGACTGTGCTTCGTTTCTCTTACTGGGAACAATCACATTTTGATCTACTGGCTACCACAGTACTAATCTTTTTTTCTTTTAGCTGAAAAATAAAAAGGTGATGTTTAGAGATGAGCGAGCGTACTCGGTAAGGACAGATACTCGAGCGAGTATCGTCCTTACCGAGTACCTGCCTGCTCGCCCGCAAAGATTTGGGTGTTGGCGTGGGTGAGCGGTGTGTTGCAGGAGTGAGCCGATGGGAGCGAGGGGGAGAGAGAGATCTCCCCCCATTTCTCCCCCGCTCTCCCCTGCCACTCCCCGCCCCCGCCGGCACCCGAATCTTTGCGGGCGAGCAGGCAGGCACTCAATAAGTACAATACTCGCTCGAGTATCTGTCCTTAACGAGTATGCTCGCTGATCTCTAGTGATGTTGTAAAGCAGTTGACCTATCATAAAGTTAAACAGTAACCACGCTTTATTTTTTTTTTTTCTAAAATGTACAGAGTGGCAATTATAAGCATTTTTTGAATGTTTTTTTTACATATTCTGTACATTTCTCGTAGAAAAGCTAATTAGCTATGCAGCTAGAATATGATATTCCCTTCAGCTAGCTCCTATCTGTGCTGTGCCTGCACTGTTATATCAAGTGCAAGCACAGCAACTTATATAACATAGCATAAAAATTGTTTGTGTAACAGACAGCTTCTCCTCTTCACATCGTGCCCAGTCCTCAGGACCCTATGCACTGTCAGGGTCTCAGTGCATCAGGTTGCGACATATTGTTCATACTGTGACATAATATATGTAACAACCCAATGCACTGAGACTCTAATGCAACACCCCAGAGGGCTGACCCTGGGCACCTGGCTAAAGGCCCATTTAGACACAACGATTATCACTCAAAAGATGTCACTCAAGCAACTTTTGAGTGATAATCGTTGTGTCTTTTACAGCGCAAGATGATCGCTTAAAATGTGCAATCACCTTGCGCTGCCAGTGGAGGATGCAGAAAACAAGCGGGGTGTCCCTGCTTGCCTTCTACATCCATCTGTTCCCCGCTCGCAGCGCCCGGCTGTTATACAGCCGAGCACTCGAAGTTGAGGATGCAGAAGACAATCGGGGGGTCCCCGCTTGCCTTCTGCATCCAGATGTTTTCTGCATGGAGCGCCCAGCTGTTATACAGCCGAGCGCTCTGTGCCAGGTTTTGGGAACAGAGCTGGACCTGCTCTGTTCTTCATACCCAGCCTGTCATCAGGGAGCGGGATACTGATGAAACAATAGTATCAGCTGTATCCCACTATGAATCCCTGATAAGGCTCATCGTTGTCTTTCACCATGCTGAAAGACAACGATGAGCGATGGCATAACGAAAACTGCATGATGTCACTGCAGTTACACGCAACGATTATCGCTTAAAAGCTGTCTTTTTTGAGCGATAATCATTGTGTCTAAATGGGTCTTAATGTGAAGAGCTGGGAGGGATAAGTGCTGTCTCGTCATGGTGGCACTTACCATGCTCTGGTCCCGTAGGGATGACACACATCCAAGGCCAGTGTAGATTGCAAGCCAAGCTTCGACACTGCTTTGGCTGGGAATGCCAATAAGGGGGATGGGGAGGTTGTAGTCGATATCACTCGTGATGCCACCGTTCCCACACTCCGTTATTCTGTGCGGTGGAGTAATAAACACAGAGACTTGTGTATAGTACTTCGGGTTCCTAGGAATGGTTAGGGCCCGGTATAACTTTTATTTAAATAAACTTGGTAAAACAGGTAATACAGGTACAATTCACTTTCATTAGTTACAGGCTTAAGCTCAGAGATAGGGAGGATACACAGGATGAATATAGCCCTATAGTCCAAGTTATCTATATGTCATCGGTCCTGCATTGGGAGCACTTCGGAGGAGGAAAGGGGCTAGGGGTTACTCTGGATACACTCTGGCAGAAACAAATATTAAAGGAGAAGGCTAGAGTACCTCTGTGCGGTGATCACAGCTATGGATGGCCGCACAGGAAAAGCCTGTGGTCTGTACAGGTACCTGTTTTTAGGAACTGGGATTGCTCTCTCTCTATGGCAGGGACTCACTCCTCTCACATCCACTCTCCATATTCTATTGGATGTCGCTTCTCTTCCTCCATCTTCACCTACATGGAAGCGGATGGTGCTTCCGTGCGGCTCTGTGTTAGCACTCCTGAAGATGGACTCGAACCGCTTTCCCACACATTTATAATTTCACTCATACCACATGAACCAGTAGAATAGATATATTCAGAAGACAGAGCTGACAGGCAAAGATTTTTATTACGGTTAACCCTTCAGACGCTGTGCAACACACACAGAATATGACATGAGAGCTTTACACACTGCATCTACAGAAGACAAACATGTTAGACATTTATGGAGGGGACCAGGAGGGTCTTCTGGGCCACTACACTAACAGGGCATGGAGTCCAGTGGATGTGTTAGGGCAGGCACAAAAGGCGACTGGGCCCAGGATGCCCTCAACAACCACCAGTGGAGAGGACTATCTGATCATCCAACAAGCACGAGCAGCTCCATCTGTTTTGTTGTCCGCCATCCAAAGACAGGTGACAACATCATTTTAGGCCATTGGCTGAAAGACTTTTGGTCTCATGTTGCACATCACATGTACCCACCCTCTTTGCCATTGTGTCGTTAATGATGAAACTAGCCTGCTATGCAGTGCAACCAAATTGTCTTCAGCGACAAAGCCCGGTTTAGATTTGGCGCTCACGACAGCTGTGTTCATGTCTAGAGATCTAGGAGTAAGCGTCTCAATCTTGCCTTTGCTGTCCCATATGACAGTCGGTCACCTCTCATGCCAGGGCTTCCAAGAGGCAGCAGGATAATGCTGGGCCGTATTATCCTGCTGTATAACAATTGTTCAATAAACACCTCTTACCGTATATACCGGCGTATAAGGCGACGGGGCGTATAAGACGACCCCCCAACTGTCACCTTATACGCCGGTATACAGTGGAGAAAAAAAAAAAATTTATTACTCACCTCCCCCGGCGTTCTGTCGCGCTCCGGCAGGATGTCGCTCGCTCCTCGTCCCCGCCGCAGCATAGCTTTCTGAATGCGGGGCTTGAAATCCCCGCTTCCAGAAAGCTAGTACACACGCCGGCAGCCATGACATCATTGAATGGCTGTGATTGGCTAAAGCGCACGTGGCTTCAGCCAATCACACTATTCAATGACATCATTGAATGGGTGTGATTGCTAACACGTGCGCCTTCAGCCAATCACAGCCATTCAATGATGTCATTGAATAGTGTGATTGGCTGAAGCCACGTGCGCTTTAGCCAATCACAGCCATTCAATGCTGTCATGGCTGCCGGCGTGTGTATTAGCTTTCTGGAAGCGGGGATTTCAAGCCCCGCATTCAGAAAGCTATGCTGCGGCGGGGACGAGGAGCGAGCGACAGCCTGCCGGAGCGAGCGACATCCTGCCGGAGCGCGACAGAACGCCGTGGGAGGTGAGTAATAAATTTTTTTTTTTTACACTTTTTTTTTTTTTGTATTACCGGCGCATAAGACGACCCCCGACTGCAGAGCAGATTTTTCGGGGTTCAAAAGTCGTCTTATACGCCGGTATATACGGTACTTATCAAGAGAAAAGTATGTATCATATTGGCCTTTCTCGTCTGATCTGGGAGAAAGTGGAATATGAATATTTGTGGTGTTAACTGAAAGAACTGACCTCCAATATCTTGCACCAGCTTTTGAATCTCAGCCCAGTACTTTTTGATCTTAGGACAGTGCCAGATGTCATGTAGGAAGTCAGATTTTGGCAGGGAGCATCTGGGGCATTTTAAGAAAACATTTTTTTTTTATGGACATAGACTAAATGAGAAAAAAATTAACCCCCAAAAAACTGACGTGGGTATAGCGGGATGATTAGGGTGTGAGGGGCGCTGATGATGGGCTGATTGTGTTTTTTTCTTTTTATTCACTCTCCATACGGCACAGGATTTTTCTCTGCTATCTCTCTCCTCTCACAAGAGTCTCTCAGTGAGGGGAGGAAGATATGCAGGACTAATCCTGTGCCGTATTTACTAAACACATGACATGGGTGGCTGTGATAGGTATATTACAGCCATCCATGTTAGCAGGGACCAATCACTGTGGTCCCTGCTGGTTACTATGCCTAAGTCACTGTGGTATATGCTTCAACTGCGCATACACAGCCATTTTGTCGGTGCATGCGCAGATCAGCAGGGGTACCCAGCACTTTAGTAGGCTTCGAGGGACCTTTGGTGAGTATTTTCATCTTCCCTGGCAGATTGGCTCTGTGAGGGGAGATGAAACTAACTTTATTTCACTTTTTTAAAAACTTTTCTGTGATTGGATAACGGCGATCACGGTCCCAGGGACGAGTCACAACGGTCCCTGATGACTTCTCCAGCCGGGAGATTTCAAATCCCCAACATCGATTGGGTCTTCTGTACAGACATCGCCATTTTTCCTTTGGCGTGTGTGCACAAAAGCTGGCGGAAGGTCATTTCCGGACCAGATCGTCGCGGGACATCATGGAGGATCCAATCCATTTTTTTTCTTTTTATTTACATTCATGCAATCGGCATTATCCATTGGAAAACAATAATTGCATGACATTCTGCCAATTTACAGGACATCACCGGCGCTGCAGCCAATGGTGTTTTGTAAATCTGATGTCAGGACCCAGAGCAGCAACATGGGACACATCGGGGAGAGGGGTCTATATGCCTGATAGTTATTTTAATACATGAGGTTTTATAGGAAAAAAAAACTTTTCTGAAAACCCCTTAAACCCTTCCCGCCACATGATGTAAGGGTACGTCATGGGAGCGGGTACTTCCCGCAAAATGATGTACCCTTACGTCATGGGGATAGCACGAGATCATAGCAGATCTTGTGATATCCCACAGCAGAAGCTGGCTGTCACTAGTAGCCAGCATCCCCCTGCAACAGCGGGGGGCATCAGAGATGCGCCCCCCTGCTGTTAACCCCCTCCCTGCCGCAATCTAAGTAGATAGCAACAGCTAAAGGGTTAACAGAGGGAGCGCGCTTCCTCTGTGACTCCAGCCGGCTCTCGTGATAACATCGCGAAAGCCCGGCTGGTTGCTATGGCAACAGGACGCCAGATACCGGCGTCCTGTATTGCCATAGCCTATGATCGCTATAGTAAGCGATAAGGCATGGCAGGAGAGAAGTCCTGCCATGCGTTATTGCAGCGATCATTAGTGCTGCAGTGTAAGTTCCTCAGAGGGACACAGACTGTGTAAAAAAAGAGAAAAAAAGAGTACAAAAAAGAAAAATGTAAAAAAATGTTAAAAAACCCCATTTTATGCTTTTTCTTATATTACCATAAAAAAATGTTGTTCCCACTATATCATAATTTTCATCAGACATTCTCGCTTTAAGCTCACTCACTTTACTGATCAGACTTCGTATAAATTGCATAGCAATGAATGCAAGGTTATTGTTGTTCTTTATATTCATTGTGCTACTAATGGTACTGTTAGCTCTTCTGTCAGTTCTCACTGTACTAACCCCACCCCCTGCTCGACTCCCATTCCCATTACTTGGTCCCTGGTTTCTATCTACACTGTCTACCTCCCTGTTTCTCTTTTTGCCCTCTTCCCTAGTTTTTTAGTTTAGACACTCCTCCAGCTTTCTAGCCATCTTCTCCCCCAGCATAGCTGCACCCTCCCCATTAAGATGCAGCTCATCCCTACAGTAAAGCCTGTAGCCGACAGCAAAGTCAGCCCAGTTCTGCAGGAACCCAAACCTCTCCTTCTTACACCAACTCCCTAAGATCCTGCTGCCTTTTTAGTGCGGCTTGTGGTGCAGGTAGTTTTTCTGAGAAACTACCTTGGAGGTCCTCGCCCTAAGCTTGGATCCTAGGTCCCTGAAATCGTTTTGAGGGCCTTCCATTGACCTCTAATTTGTTCATTGATGCCAAGGTGCACCATGACCGCTGGATCCTCACCAGACCCTCCCAGTAATCTATCAATCCGATCTGGGATGTGTTGAACTTGAGAGCCAGAAAGACAACACAGAAGGGAATGCTAGAGAAACTGTGCACCTGCTTCCTGAGTCAGAGTGGCAAACTATTAACAGCATTACTAAATTGCTTGAAGATGTTTATGGTGAAACCGCTAGTGCTGGAAATCTGAGAGCTGAGTCCAAAGGATGGAGGAGGGCATCCTCCAACATACCAACTATGTCCAAGAGCTTCTGCCCAGCATACAGATGAGAGATTCCTCTTGGTTAAAAACGCTGGGACCGGAAGATGAGATCCTGAGTAACTAGTTCATAATTGGATTACGCAGTGTCCTTGTGGATCTTTCACTAATTTCCCGTCGATTGTTAACGGAAGTCATTTCCCTAAGCCAGGATGAGCTCTATGGCCCATTTGCTGTGAGATCTCAAATTGCCGAAGGCCGCCGTATGATTGAAAAAGGGAAAGCTTGGAAGAGAAAAAGTCAGAGAATTACAAGATTCACTGAGTTCTGTCGTGGAAGAATTAACCCAAGTGAAAGCTAGAATGGAAAAACCCTGGAATGAAAGATTACATTACGAAGCACCTCAACACCCACTTATGCCATCATCTGCCATGAAGAGCTGAAGCATTCTTCTGACTCAGAGTGCAAACAAACATAGTGACTGAAGGCAATTCCAATGTTGGCAAGGTGGAAAGAGAGGCCACTTGCTCTTGTTGTCAACGCTTACTGGAACGGCGTAAAGTTCTAAAAATATGAGACTGAATCAAAAATTATCCACACTAGTCAAATACAACTACAAATACATTACTTTTTGACATAAAATACCTCTTTAAAAATTTTTTCGACTGAGCTGCGAGCCACAATGCACTGCTGTCTTCACCTCTTTATCATGAATGTTTGTTCTCCTAGGGCTTCTTTCAGGTGACCAAACAGTGTCTAGTTTAAATGGACCACTAGCAGTATATAATTTGCAGAGCAGGGCTGATAAGCAAGGTTCTATCTTGCTATTACCATTCTGCTACATCACAATAGAAATGCAGACTTGCTATCATATACATAAAGGCGAAAGCCCTTACTGACTAACTCATTGATTGACTCGCCACTTAAGGCCCATTTAGATGGGATGAGTGTCGGCAAACGATGCCCGACACTCGTCCCCGCATATACTCGCTCATACTTGCCTTTGCATAAATGATGGACGATGAGCAGTTATAAATAGCATAGTATAAATAGCAGCTGTTCAGTACTCAAGGCCGCTATGTTATGTCAATAGCGAGGGGCGGGGGAGCACGAGGAGAGAAATGTCCAGCAGTCTCCCCGCTGTGACCAAGTGATACTAGCTCTCGTGCAGGTACATGGGAGCTAGTATGTGCGGGGACGAGTGTCGGGCATCGTCTGCCCGACAGTCGTCCCCTCTAAATGGGCCCTAATTCTCTAACTTCACGGTGTCGTAGAAACTTGAAATTTGGCATGAGCATTCTATAGTTCTTATGTAGGAAAAGTAAAGGGGTCACAACTCGATTATTCAACGGTAATTGAGAAAGTAAGTGCACCCCTATGTAATGTAACTTCCCGGTGTCGTACAAGCGTGAAATTTGGCACAAGCATTTTAGGTCCTAAATAGGAAAAGTCAAGGGATCACAACACAAATATTCAATGCTAATTGCAAAAGTAAGTGCACCCCTATGTAATGTAACTTCCCGGTGTTGTACAAGCATGAAATTTGGCACTGAGGAGAATCTAACGCTCCTCTATGTGTATACATATTTTATTCATTTGTTCCTCTGAAGTAACCATGACTTAATGAAAAATTTCCATGTGAATAACTGGTAAACACCTGTACCAAATTAACTTGGGCAAGGCCTGGTATATCAGCTAGTATATATATAAAGGCGAAAGCCCTTACTGACTGATTGGCCACTGACTCTCTTACTTCCTGCTGTCGTACAAACTTAAAATCTGCCATGACCATTTTGTAGGAAGAGTAGGAAGAGTAAAGCGGTCGTAACTTGATTATTCAATTCTAAGTGCAAAAGTAAGTGATCCCCTATGTAATGCACCTAATCTAATTCTCTGACTTATCGGTGTCGTACAAACATGAAATTTGACACAACCATTCTTTAGGTCTTAAATAGGAAAAGTAAAGGGGTCACAACTTGATTATTCAATGCTAAGTTCAAAAGTAAGTGGCCCCCTAAGTAATGTAACTAATAACATACACATCTGTACTGCAAAAACGTCAACTTTGCCTTGGCCATTCTTTACGTTCTAATTAAGAAAGGTAAAGGGGTTTGCAGCTTTAATATATTTAATTCTAAGCGTGAAAACTGCGAAAATCTATGATACCTGACATGGTTATTTTCTTAGAACCCATAAAGCCTCGGGAAATGACTTGTATACTGTGGAGAATCTACCTCACCTCTATGTGTATACACTGAGGAGAATCTGCCTCACCTCTGTGTGCATATACTGAGGAGGATCTAACTAACCCCTGTGTGCATATACTGAGGAGAATCTAACTGACCTTTGTGTATATACTGAAAGGCTGTAAAGTACATAATGAAGTGGCCATGGACTGCAAGGCTGGAGCATGCCTTTAAGGCTAAGAGGGGGCTGCAGCCTCCAGTCTGGGGGTAAAGTTGAATAAAAATGGGCGTTACTTTTAAAGGGAAAAAGTGAGGAGAGAGAGAGGGGTGGCACATTCTGCAGAGGGACATTGGTACGTGCAGCCAGAGGAGAATGTAATGATCCTCTATGTGTATACATATTTTATTTCTCTCAGTTCCTCTGAAGTAACCATGACTTCCTAAAATTTTCCATGCGAACAACAGGTAAACACCTGCACCAAATTAACTCTGGCAAAGTTCTGGGTGTCTGGGCTTTAGGGCTCGTTCACATGGGCGTATGCATACAATGCTGTGAGTCTCCTGCAGTGTTGTACACATAACGGCCCATACGCTCTGCCAGCAGAAATCAGGTATGGGCTGTTTGGCATTGCGCATGCCCAGGAATCTAACGTTATGGACATGCGTAGTATGATTTATTTTTCCAATTCCATTCAAGGGCTGCTTATGATACATGGAGAAATAGAGCATGCTGTGATTCATTTCTCCTGTGTATCGATATGCAGCGCACACATGCAGGTGTGCATGGAGAGTGAAAGTCCACTGACTTTCATTGCCTCCATTCATCGTGCACAGGAAATACGTGTGCGCAATACACCGTGACAGTACGCCCGCAAGACAGAGCCCTTAGGCTGCTCTCACACAGACGTTTTCAATCGTGTTCAACAGCGTTATTAAACGTACCCCATCATTGCAATGGGTGATGAGGTGCGTTAAACATCCCTGAAATGCACTAAAATAGAGCGGACAGTGCTCAAAAATTGCGGCATTTCTATCAAATGCTCATCTGAGAAGCTCCATTGACATCAACGGAGGTGTTCTACAGCGTGTAGCTGTGTGAGAGCCGCCTTACTGAAATGTCATCCACATTGCTTGAAGTGTAATACACTGTGGATTTTTGTATGCAAATCCCCGCTGGAGAATATGCAGCAAATACACTGTATGTGAACATACGCTAATTGGCTGTGAAAAGTCTGTAGTCTTACAGTACTAGTGAAATGGATACGCAATTTTTTTTTTCTTATGACGTTCACCGTGCGGCGTAAATACTGCAGTAGTATCAAATGAGTTTTGGGGGGTTTTTTTTAGATTTTTTAAATTTAAAAATATGGCAAAAGGGGCTTTTTAAAACTTTTATAACCTTTTATTTTTTTTATATTTAATAAAACTTTTTAAAACTGAGTTTTACATTTTTTTTAGTCCCCCCACGGGACAAGAACTTGTTCTGGTTTGGTCGCTCCTGCAGTATAATGCAATACCATAGTATTACATTATAGTGCGATCTGACAAGCAATCTATAAGGCCACACCACAGGCAATCTGCAATGGCAGCCTCGGGGTCCAACTCTATTAAAATAATGAAAGTAGAAATACTTATCTGCCCTCTTCCCTGGTGATCCAGCACTGCAGATCTCAGTCTTTGTTGAAGAACATCGACCACCTGACTTCTGTAGCCAATCAAAGCCCACGGTGGTCAGATGCTGTTCTCCTGGTGTATCTGGCTCAGATGCTTTGGTCACCAACAAAGAAGGGAGAACAGGGGGGCTGCAAAAGGCTGAGGACAGGTAAGTACCTGGTCTGGCCTGGGGTTTGAGAACTGGGATAAAATATGATCATATTTGTTTTAAATGTTCCTAGTTGACTGAATGTGACAGTGATGTTACAATATTTTGGAATTTAGGACCCACTTTTAATTTTGCCCAGGGCTACACTTTGTCTAAAACCAGCACTGGCTGTCAAGTCCAGTAATACCCCATTAACCAACAGCTTTATACGGAAAAGAAGGTTTAGTAAAGAGGTTGTTCAGGCACACAGTACTCTGCTGCCTAATATGACATAGAGAGCCAAAGCTGCACACCAGGCACAAGAGCTACTAAGGTAACCCCCTGATACCCAGCAGATATCATGTACAGGTCCTATTTATGAGAATAGGACTCATAGATGATGCTCGCTGGGTGTTGAATGGTTGCCTTAGCTAATACCCCACCCAGCACACAGTTACAGTGCTGCATGTTGAATGCCATAGCAATTACTGTTTACTTTGTTCATCCTGCTTCCCAATGAGTTATGCTACATTTAATTCTTAGGAGAAGGCACACAACAAATTGATTTAAGCTTTAGATTGATGTAGACATACAAAATGTTTGACCCATGTGTGCTGTTTGACTCATGTGTGCTTAATAAAGCCTTACTTGTACTTGCATGTAGTCGGACAGATGGAGGTATCATTGCAATAGCATAATGTATAGCCCTTATGTCTTCATTAAAGTTCCTTGAAGAGTCAAGCTCCTGGTTCTCGGCCTGTTCAGCACACCATTGGGCCTCCTGCTCCCTTTCCATTATCTGTGAAATATGGTAACAGCTCCAACTTTCTAGAAGCAAGCTGAATTTGCGGAGGAAAGTAGGGTAATTCTCAGCATATAATGACATATAGAAACTAGTTGGGTGAACACACAAATAGTCCAAGTGACCATTGAAAATGAAAGTTGGACTGAAGTTCGGACATCAATGATTGAGGCAGTGTAAGATTTATTGCCTTCAATGCTGCAGCGTTAATTGTGAGACCTGAAAACAACCCAAACCTAGACGGTTCAGAAAGTAGATTAAAAAGAGATATATGAGTGGTAGGCGCCAGCATTAAAATGTCATCAGCAAGAATGCAAAGCTTATGATGAACCAATGCAACTCTGTTTCCATTAATATTGAGTTTGCTATGGATTTTAATTGCGATGGGTTCCATGGCTATAATATAACTAAGACTAAACACCCCTTTAATACGAACCTCTCATGCTCGCCTACAGGACTTCACTAGAGCAGCACCCATCCTCTGGAATGCTCTACCCCAAGGCATCCGGACAATTCCTGATGCACGAAATTTCAGACGTGCCTTAAAAACGCACCTCTTCAGGGAAACATACCAAATCTCCTGACCTAGTCCCTCGCCCCTCCCTATGGTGCTCCACTCTGTCTGTCTTCTGATAAATGATCTGTACATAATATTTCCTACTGCCTGTGTTCCCCACCCCCTGCACCTCCTGTACCACCCTCAACCCATTTGTGTCTAACCCAATGTACCTTATATTGTAATTGTTGTATTGTTTTGCATTTATCCATGCCTGAAAGCGCTGCGGAATAAGTTGGCGCTATACAAATAAAGATTATTATCATTATTATAATGAATAGGCCGGGGGGGGGGGGGGACAGAGGGCATCTCTACTGTTTGCCCCAAAGTATAGGACTGTTCTTGAAACAGAAGCCTTTATAGCATTACATGGCATCCTGTGCGGAATCTTTTTGCCCGTCCCTCCATCATAAGAAAAAAAAAGGTATATATTGTGCTGAAAGGCAGTCTGCCTGTATTCTGCTTGTGCAGTAAGCAGCAAGATAGCAGCATACTCACAGCAGAACAGCTCAATGAATAAATACTGGACCATAAGCATGCTCAGTGCAAAAATATTGCACCAGAACCAAGCTTATAACATAAATACACCATTAGAACCAACTTCAGTACATAAATACAATACCAGAATCAAGCTCATAACATAAATATAGTAGGATAACTAAACGCTTGTGTTGCAGGGTACTAATGGGCTGAAGGAGGGGGAAGATTCATGTAGCTCCCCAAGATGCTGCCATATAGTAGAAGAAGGAGGTGGACCTTAGGGGAAGGTTGCTCCCAGCCTACATCTAGATGGTGCCAGGTTATGCTCAGGTCAGACATGATAGCTCCTTTGGGAGAGGTGTGTGGTGCAAATTTTATCCTGAGAGGTAAAGATCCACTTAAACGAAAAACCCCAGCGATATCGGATCTGCTTCCACTGCAAAATCTGCAGGTAGGGTTTAAGGCCTTTCTGTTCCTTAATTGTTGCGGAAGCCCAGTCAGGAAATAACTGGTAGTCATGGCCTTGAAAAGTTAGCTTGGAAGAGGCCTAATCTGCTTGAAATAATTGCTCTTTTGTATGAAGAAAATAAAGTTTGAGTATAATATCTTGGGGAGAGCCATTAGGTTTACAAGCATACATCTGTAAAGAAGATACAAGTGCTTAATTGGAATATTTGGACAAAGTTCCTGGAACAAAGCTGTCAAAGTTGATTGCAAATCTGTGATAGACTCAAGAAGACCTTGGTTTCTCAAGTTACCTCTGTTCCTCATATCTTCCAACTTATTATTGAAAAGTTGAATTTCATCCTCTAGTTGTTCTACTTCTTTTTCAGGGGATTTAAGGACCATGCTGGCATTATGTATAATTTCATCCAAGGCAGATGTGTAATGGCCTAGCTCCTGAATCTCTTTAGTGAGTTTGGTGGTAATGCCAAAAGAGACTTTAAACCTCCGGCACATTAGTGCTTTTTGTGTCCATTTAACAGACTACATATAGAAAGCATACAGACCCATATTGTTCAATGCGGCAATACACATTAGCAAGTTTTTTCACGCAGACACAGACTGCGAAAAACAATTTATCACATCCACAATTGTGATCAGTTTTATGGACAAGACTCGCCTACTCAGTTCAATAGGGCTAGAAAAAAGTGGACAGTACCCGAATACCATCCATGTGCTGTCCGGATTTTTTTTTTTACTTTTTTTTTTACACAGAGTAAAAAATGAACAAGTGAACTGACTACATAAGCCAGACGGGGCTGCACATTGATGAAAAATATCTGTTTTCTGCGGATGTCATATAAACAGTTTTTTTAACACACCTAGCCTTAAACAGTTCTTTCAGTAGTAGGCCCTGTATCTGTGGAAGCAGTGCATCTGGGTGGGAGGCCACTGAAGCTTCTAGGGAGAGGGAGCTCACAAGAGCAGTGTAGAAGAATGAGAGGAATCATCCAGAGGGAGCAAGGCTGGTGTTAGTTTGCAGAGTGAGAACCTTGGCCATTTCTCCATGGTTTATGTTGAGATGGACACATAAATGGAGCATAAAAGGTGAATGGAGGGTTAGACAAGAAGACTAGACACTAAAAAAACAGAAGGGGCCTCTTCAATTATATATCTTGTAAGGTGGGCCCATTTGGATCAAGGCTTATTGAGACTCCCCCACTATGTCACCATCACAGGGTGGACTTGAAAAATTAAAGATATACTCTTTTTTTGGCAGCTCCTTAGAACTTAACCCCTTAGTGACCAAGCCTGTTTGCGCCTTAATGACCAGGCTAATTTTTTTGAAATCTGACATGTGTCACTTTAAAATAGAATAACTCAGTTAAGGTTTTGCATATCCAAGTAATTCTGACATTGTTTTTTTGCCACATATTGTACTTCATTTAAGTGGTAAAAATAGACAGATAGAATTTGTGTATATTTATTAAAAGTGCCAAAATTTCATTATTTCACATTTTCAATTGCAATATCTCAAATATATGTAAACATACTGTACAAATTTTTGATAAGATATATATTTCCATCTGTGTACTTTATTCTGGAAGCACATTGAAAAAACTTTCATTTTTTTAACCATTTAAGAGACCTACAAATTTAAGATTGATTATCAACATTTTGAGGAACACTTTGCTTTCCTACACCAAGCCAAGGTTGCAAAGGCTCATAGGTATCAGAACGATAGATACCCCTATAAATGACCTGATTTTAAAAACTACACCCCTTCATGTATTCACTGAGGGGGGTCATGAGTATTTTGACCAATAGTTTTTTTTCAAAAGTTAATGCAATTTAGAGAAGAAAAAATTAAATTTCATATTTTTGCAAATATATTATTTTAAAGGCAAGTCTTTGTTCTATAGTGCGCATGAAAATAAGGATTTATATGCCAAAATGGATACCCCTGTTTGCCCTGTGCTCAGAAACATACCCATTGTGGCCCTAATCTTATATCTGTATGCACAATGGGTCCCAAATCAAAAGAAGCAGCCGGTGGCTTTCAGAGCAGACATTTTGCTTGAAGGCATTTTAGGCCCCATAGCACACTTGTAGAGCCTTTTAGCAGCCCAAATGACAGAGAACCCCCACAAATAACCCCATTTTGAAAGCTATATTCCTTAACAAATTTATCTAGGGGTGTACTGTGTATTTTGACCCCATACTTTTAAATGAATGTAAGCAAAACAGAAGGAAAAAATTACTATTTTCATTTTTTTGGCAATTGTGTCATTTTAAAAGCAGTTTTTTTTTCTTGAAGGTGCTTCAGGCCCCATTGCCCACTTGTAGAGCCCTTGACCCCACAGTTTTTGAATGAATCTAAGCAAAGCAGAATAAAAAGATTGTGATTTTCATTTTTTGGGCAACTGTGTCATTTTAAAAACAAGTTTTTTTTGTACAGCAGACATAGGAATAAAGACTTTCCCCCCAAAATGGATACCCCTGTTTGTCCTGTGCTCAGAAAAATACCCATTGTAGCTCCAATCTACTTATAAGACACATGGCTAGGCTCTTTAATGAAGGAAAACCCATTGGATTTCTGGACACAACTGAATAAATTCCAGGCCCTATTGAACACTGGTGCAGAAAAAAAAATGACTCCCTAAAAATCCCCCCCCCCCCCCCACCCCAATTTTTTGGCATTCCTTAAGTCTTAGATTAAAGTAATAATGTAAACTGTGTGCTATGTCTGAAAAAAGGGGTAATTACAGTGGCCTGGTTGGGATGGGCACATGGGGTAATAAAACTGGGTATTCCTTCTCTTCCCATGCTTAGGGGGTATTTCTCGACCCCAGTGGCAGGGATGGGGAGTAAAAAGTGCTACTCTGTGAGGTTTTGTAAGCTTGCGGAGGCATGGCGATCTCAAACAGAAGGTGTTCAACAAGCTGCTACGGGAACTGCAGGAAGGCGAGCGTTTCTGGGGGCTCCTTGTAAATTACGTCCACATTACAGATAGTGGTCTGAATAATGCCGGGCTCACACGGCCGCCTGTGGAATTTGCTTGCGGAGACCCCCAGGGGATCCCAGCAGTGAGCCCCGCTCTGGCTCTGCATACGGCCACGTAATGTACAGTGCGTTCGTCACTTTGGGGTTCAAATGCTTCCTGGGATCGGTAAAGGGAGATGGAACTTCAACTTTTTTTTTTTACTTTAACATTGGATAATAGCGATCACGTGACCAGGAACCATATACCGCTCTTGGCTACCCTCGGTAGCCAGTAACGGAATGATTTTAAATTTACCGGACAATTCTTGACTTTTGTGCATGCGTCCGCCATTTTGCTGGCAGGCGCATGTACGAAAGCTGGGAAAGATTCATGGATTAAGATCAGATCAGAGTACAAATTCAGCGGTCCTTAGGTATGTAATTTTATCGCCTCATGGATACGATCTTTTAAACTATTTCTTTTTACACTTTTTAACTTTACATTATCACCGTTATCCAGTGAATAATGGTGATCACGTGACTGGGAACCGCATACAGCGGTCTCCAGGACAACATCCTTCACTCGACTATCTCTGACAGCCGGGTGCAGGGAGATTTTACATTTGCCGGGCGCTTTGACCTTCTGTGCATCCATGAGGGCTGCTGAAAATACTCACCCCTGACCTCCACAATGTCCCACGGCGATCTGCACAGAAGCCCGTGGCAGGTGCAGATCGCCGTGGGACATCGTGGAAGTCAGAGGTGAGTATTTTCAACTGCCCTCATGAATCCAATCCTTAAGGGGAGCTGAAACAAACTTTTTGGGCGTTTTTTTTCCCCACTTTTTCATAATCGCCGTTATCCATTGGATACCGTAGATCACAGGCCCTGCGGACTGCTCACCACGGTCCCCGGTGACATCTCTTGCCTCCTGGAAGCCAGGAGATTTCAAATTTCCTGGACCTACCAGCCTCCTGCACATGCGGCTGACGTAATGACATCTGGCGCGCATGCGCAGAAGACCGGCATCAGGTCTTGGAGGACCAGATCACAGTGGGACATCACAGAGGACAGGGGTATTTTCAGCTGCCCTCATGAATCCGATCCACGGGGGAACTGTAAATCTAACTTTTTAAAACTTTTTATTTACATTCATGCGATCGACGTTTCTCTATTGGAAATGCCAGTCACATTACTGGGAGGGGACTTCCTATAGACCCCCTCAGACAAAAGGTAACCGACAGCATGGAAGTGTCACATCCACAGCCTACAGGGCTTTAATCTCCAGAAGAAGCATGTTTTTACGGGCGAGGGAATTAAAGCCCAGCAAAGCAGGATGTAAAAACACTATGGGTGGTTAAAGCACAGCCTAATATCAAACACTAAATTAAAGGCCCTTTAGAAGAATAAGGCGGATTCCATTAACAGAATATTATTCCAGGCAAAGAGCCCACGAGTCAATTCTTCTCAGTATGAGGGTGTTATTGTAATACTAAAGTCTGAATCAAATACTGCAAAATAACAGGTAGTATTTCCAAAAAGTGCAAGACCAAATGTGGACACTAGATGGCAGCAAGGCACCTTGTAGTTCTTTCTTGGATTTTAACTCCAGAGTTGTGAAATATTACTGATCCATGAAAAATTAGGGCACCAGACGTTTACCAAAAGGATTTAAAAATGTCATTTTGCTGGCACTGCAATATGCTGCCAGTCTTTTTATATGTTCCTATCACATGGCAAAATATTCTTTAAAGTACAGTTACATTTTGATTATTCTTATTTTGCAAAAGTAGAAATCTACAGGTTACTAAATTCAAGAGTTCGCTTACTTTTTCTTTCTGCACTACACATAGCTCCATTGACAGAAAAAATATGTTATGGATTTTGGAATGCAGCGACACAAAAAGTGTTTTTATTCTACAGAAGCAGTAAGATGAAAAACTATATAAATTTGATAGACTATTATGACCTAAAGCAGTGGTCCCCAACCTTTTTGGCACCAGGGACCAGCTTCAAGCAAGAACATTTTTACAAGGCCCCGCAGGGTTGGGCAGGACATGGGCGGGGCTTTGGTTATATGGGGTGGGGTTATGAAGGGGGTTGGAGTTTAGTGCATACTTATTCAATTATATATAAATGAGGGGTGCGCCAAGTTATCAGGTGATTGAGAAAAAGAATATTCAGAATGGTGCATAATTAGACAATTCTTTGCACTCACCTGGTGCCTAGCAGGGAAAATCTATCAGATAGACCCTGCCGTCACCGATGTCCAGGACGGCTTTGAATGGAATCTTTTACTCCCTGATCCGTAGAACAACGGAGAGCTGCAGTGTTCAGCAAGCAAAGCACCTCGCAACATATTCAATTATGACATTTAGAATGTCCTGTCAGTACACACATAGGGCGGTATAATTTATCCCTTCCCCCCCCCCCCCCCGCCTGGCAGCACACACATAGGGCAGTATATAATCTATTCCCCCCCCAGCACACACATAGGGCAGCATATAATGTATCTCCCTCCCCCCCCAGCACACATATAGAGCAGCATATAATTTATCTCCCCCCCAGTAAGATAGCCCTCCCCAGTAATAAGCAGCCCTCCCCAGTAATAAGCAGCCCCCCCCCAGTAATTAGCAGCTCCTCCCCCTGTAATAAGTAGCCCCCACTCCCAGTAATAAGCATCCCCCCAGTAGTAAGCATCCCCCCGCCAGTAGTAAGCAGCCCCCCCCCCCCCGGTAATAGGCAGCCCCCACCCCTCAGTAATAGGCAGCCCCCCCAGTAATAACCAGCCCACCCCCCAGTAATTAGCAGCCCCCCCAGTAGTAAGCAGCCCTCCCCAGTAGTAAGCAGCGCCCCCCCAGTAGTAAGCACCCCCCAGTAATAAGCAGCCCCCCCGCCTTAGTAAGCAGCCCCCCAGTAGTAAGCAGCTCCCCACAGTAACAGGCAGCCACCCGCAGTAGTAAGCAGCCCCCCCAATAACAGGCAGCCACCCCCAATGAATAAGCAGCCCCCCCAGTAGTAAGCAGCCCCCCCCCCACCAGTAGTAAGCAGCTCCCCACAGTAACAGGCAGCCCCCCGCACTAGTAAGCAGCCCCCCCAGTAACAGGCAGCCCCTGCCCAATGAATAAGCAACCCCCCCAGTAGTAAGCTGCCACCCCAGTAGTAAGCAGCCCCCCCAGTAGTAAGCAGCCCCTCCCCCCAGTAAGCAGCCCCCCCATTAGTAAGCAGCCCCCCCAGTAACAGGCAGCCCCCACCCCTCAGTAATAGGCAGTCCCCCCCAGTAATAACCAGCTCCCCCAGAAATAAACAGCCCCCCCAACCCATATACTTACCTCCTCCCTGCCATCAGCGTCGCTCTTTCTCTCCTTGCCCGGACGTCAGTGTGTAGCCCAGCACGCTTCCTCCCCGAGTCCTCTCCTGCAAAACTAATGAGCAGGGGACTCGGGGAGGAGGATCCTGGCTGCACACAGTCCTCATTGTACGCCGGGATCAGCACGATTACCAGTGGGGAGCTGTGGCGCCCCCGCTGGTAATCGCTTCAGTGGTGAGCGGCGTCGGCACGCCGCAGACCACATACCACGAGGCAGCGGGCCTGCGGCCTTGTGTTTAGAAGAAAAGTTCCGGCGGTGCCGCGGACCTGCCATAACCACCTAACGGCCCGGCCCCGGTCCGCGAACCTGTGGTTGGGGACCTCTGACCTAAAGCATACAGATAAATCAAGAGCAGTTGAAAAAGATTTGTGTTTTATTACGGTCACATCAGAGTCCTGACCTTAACTCTGTTGAGATGCTGTGGCGTGATCTGAAGAGGGCTGTGCATCCAAGGCATCCCAGAAATATTGATGAACTGAAGTACATTTACAGGGAGGAATGGTCCAAAATTCCTCCTTGAAGCTATAAGAACACTTTGGTGGAGGTGATTGTTACTAAAGGAGAACCTACACAAGCGGAATCTTCCTGCATTGTAAAATAAAATACATGAATGGTACAACTGTTAGTTTAATTAGTTTATTTAAATTGTTATTGTCTATAATTGAGACTTAGATAACAATCAGAGCCCATTTTATTAGTAATCAATGCAGAAAACTGGATAAGTGTGACAGTATCACTTTTTCTCGTAACCATGGCAGATAGTGTGCGCAACATGCCACTCATCTGGTGCGCTGAGTATTGGTGGGGCAGCCTATTGCTGTTGGTGGTCAGTGAACTCAGCAGCAGCTCTGCGGCTTTCTCTTCCATATTAGGAGCAGAGTGCTCTATATTATTGTGCATGATGCATGCATGTTTGCAAGGATACATGCTCGATTGAAACTGTTTCAATGCAGCATGCATGATTGCAAGAATGCATGCTGGATGCACAGTATCAACCATGCATGCAACATTCACCGGCGCAACCACACATGCAGTGGTGTGCTCATGCATACTTCTGACAGTGCATGCTGCATGCATTACTGCAATGATCCATACATCTATGGTTGTGTCAATGCATGTAGTACCCATGGTCATACCTCTGCATGCATGCATAATTTTGACACTGCATTATTTAGTTTAATAGCTTTAAAATAATTATGTTTACCCTCTTCCCCTATATTCTCTGTTGCAGTGGATAAAATCAAGTTAAGCTTGATAAAGGCGTCAGCTAGACGCAGAAACGCGTTGCTTTTAATATTTCACTTATACTTGATTGTTATGTGGGGAATAAAAATGTTGGCTTTCTATTTGAACTGAGGTTTTTTTAGAGGCTTATTCCCTTGTCTACCTAAGGGTTAATGTTGTAGCGCAGCTATAAAGAAAGTTTTTTCTTTTTTTCTATTTATTATCTGCTCCCCATATGTTTTATTTAAACTTTGGGGCATTTCTATAAGCTGCTGCCCTCCAGGAGAGTTTGGTTAAGTATTATCAGATACATATAGATGTACTCTTCTGGATTAAACAAGAAGACCCTCCAGTAAAGAAACCTTAGAAAAGGCGAACTTGGATTCCCGGTGCAGGCGGGACACAAGAGACTTTTTTGTCGTTCCGCCTGACACCTGGTAAGTAGAATTCCATCTAATTATTTTTTCTTCCTCGGGCTATGGCGCTCTCCCTAATTTTTGTTTTAGTTGATAAAATGAAGGAGAGATGGAGGAGCGCCAATGACCAATGGCGCAAGGATTATCTGGCAGTCCCTAAATGTGGCGCGGGTGGCCAACAAAAAAGAGAGGATATTCATTTCCATCGAATGGCATACCTTCTCCGTACTGTGGTGATGCGACTGTAAGTAAACATTGGCGCTGACACATGTGTTAAAACCAGTTGCCAGAGGTCAACTACTAATTTTTCATATCTTCTTCACGGGACAAGTGATAGTTTGCCAGAGAGGGTGCAGAGCCCTGCAGTAGAAGGTCAGTCTTTGAAAGGCAGTGTGGCATCGCCAACAACACCAATTTCAGAGGCTTCAGTGGAGGAAGAAATGGAGAGCTCCACCGCCTACTGTGCCCTACGAAGTGCTTATAGACATGGACCAATGCAAGATTCGGCTTACTCAATGCCAGGTGGCTGCTACGCATCCAGATCCACCACCATCCACTCCTCCCTCACAATGTTCCTATGGCTATGATGGCCAGCAAGCCAGGGGACAGGCTGGTCCCACCACATTTTGAATGGAGCAGTAGCTCAGCTCCAGATTGGACCCACGAAGTGCCTCCAACTTCACAAGGCAGTGCCAGAAGTACGGGTGGTCCCCAGTACCAAAACTTATAGATAATAAATGTTTTTGATCAAGTTTTGAAAAAGTGCCAGTTTGCAATAAACAGATTCTGAATGCTGTTGCAATTCCTTTTTTTCTAGACAGTTAATGTAATGTTTTATAAATAATGTAATATTTCCAGCAGTCTGTTTTTCAGGATTTAGTGGTTCTCCCTTAAAAGACTATTGATGCTGTTCCATTGGGATAGGTAATCATTAGTTGCTCGTAGTCCGTCGTTATGGCCCATGACCAATCAGCAGGCGCATGAAGTTACAGCCACAGATCGAAGCGGAAGCATGCGCCAGCACAAATGATGGGTTGGAGTCACGACCAAGAGAACCTGTGCGCTCAATTCTTGTTGCTCTATTCTCTGGATAGATAATCGCTATTTTACTTCTGAAAAGACCCAAATTATTTAAAGTTAAAAAATAAATGACAAAAAGCAGGTTTTCCAGAAAAGTGTTTTTATTTTTTAAGGATTATAAATTTTTTAATTCTATCCCAACGGAAAAATGAGGTATTGGTTAATAATATGGCCAAAGTCAGCTAAAAGACATTAGTCACTTGAGCAAATTTTGACCATATTACTTGAGCTCGCAACCCACATCAAGGGTTCTCATTGTCTTGCGAGTCCCTAACTAAAAAAAAAAAATCTAGCTAAATAAAATATTGGCCGGTAAAAAAACAATTTCATAGTTTAGAAAGTCCTTACCCTCAGGCTCAACCAGACAGAGGCCAGCTTCCACGGAACTGCTCCCTGGGGAGTCAGGAATTAGGCCACAAACTGGTCTCTAATCCAAAGTCCAGAAGATGCAGGCCTCACCACTTGATTCTGATCACCACCGCCAACTGTTGAAGTTGTTGGTAGTTGACCATCATCAAACGTCCAACCCGCGTCGTTGCTCCGGCAAAAATTATTCAGAACCACAGGGCTTTAACCACAGAGCACACATTTTCAGGTTCCATCTGGATGGTGCCCAGGAAAACTCGCCATTTACTGTAGAGAATTCCAAAGGCACATTTAACGAAATGCCGAGCACACGTGGGTCAATATTTAAAGACTCTCCTTCTGTTGTCCAACCCTTTCTGGTGAAATGGTCGCAGAATTTGGGTTGACAGGCCAAGGTCCTCATCCGTGACAATTACGAATGGGGCTATTGGACCTGAAGAACCAGAAAGCAACAGTGGCTCTGGCAGGGCCAGCTGGTTGGCTAGAAGAAGCTGGCCCATTCTGGAATACCTGAAGATGAGAGCATCAGCAGAGCTTCCACAGGCCCCAATATCCACCATTACAAGTTGGTAGTCATGGTCGCCGACCGCCAACAGGACTACCGAACAGTAATGTTTGTAATTAACATATCAGGACCCTGAGCACAACGGCTTCTTAACACGGATGCAGGGCCCCAATGCAGTTAGGAAATTGTGCAGCTTGCTGAAAATCGTCAGCCAAGGCAAGCCATTGCTGCTCGCTGGGAGTCTGAAATTGGGTTCCCTTTAAATGCTCCCAGATGTTGTACATCCTGGTCACGTTGGGGGAAATCATACAATGTGCAAGCAAAAATTCAAAGTGCATGGCAGCAAACAAGTTGTCCGTGGCCAGGAATCTATAACAAGAAGAAAGAAAAGATCTGCACCTCTAGCTGCCCATAAGCATGCATTAGCATCCGTAGGGCAGCTAAAAGCATGCACGTAGGATTTTTTTTCCAGTCGTATACCATCAAAATGGCAATCTAAGCCACGGGAAGAGTGTTAGGCACAAGCGTGTGTACCGGCTTTTTAATTGCAAAAACGAAGCACAGCAAAAATGTCTTGCCCTATATTCAGTAGGTTTTTTTTTTTAACATCTACTACGCCCCCGAATTTGCATTTGTAACTTTGCGTTTCCCCACGCACAATAATCTTTTGCACCACTCTGAGCAGTCACTATAAATGGCACGGCAGACATTCATAGTGTCAGTGGAACATTCAACAGCAAATAGAAAAGAATAGAAATGGAAATTTGAAGTCCACCTGCAGTTGTGGGACACGACCTGTACCCCCTATAGGGATAGGTTGGCCAAAGAGACCCAAATGGTTTTTGGTGAGCGCTGGGAGAATGGCATGTCCGCTCAGCACACCAAGTATTGTCAGTATATTTTGGATGTCTTTTGCCATGATCAGTATACGATTGACTTGTTGCAATATCTGACATCTAGAAAGCACCTCTGTGAAGCAAACATTGTTTACTTTGCCTATAGTGTGACTGCATTAGGGCCACTTTGCAGCCGCACTCGGTGGTCACTCCATTTGCAGTGCTCCTGGAGCCTATTGTTGTGTCTTTCCTATTGTCGCCAGCACCTGTATGCACTTGTATACAGTATTAGTTTTCCTGCGTGCAAGAAAGATAAGGCAGGACGTATCATCCCGCTCTTTTTTTCCCCGAACTTGTGCTCAATTGCACAAAGCATGGATACTCCAATAAACAAATCATCTGCTAATACGCTCCTCCGCATCAAGCATATCAGCGCATGCGCCCATGTGTTTAGACCCTTAGGTATTAACTGATGGCACTGAAGTGGAGAGTGGCTTTTGTTTGAGCCATATTGTTAAAAATGACAGTGTATTGCTAGGATATGCCATCATCTTCTGACACTTAGAGCGGCTTCAGACAGGCTGATGTGCAAATACGCTTACCACTACGAAGCTTATTAGCGCATAAACCAGTCAAAATTCCTTTTTTTTTTACCATTCAAATGTTGCGCTATTGAACACAGTTTAAAAAAAAAAAAAAACAAACGCATGAAGATAGGTTCTGCCCTTTTTAGTTTTTCTACGTGCGCGAAAGATAGGGCAAGTCCTCTTTACTCGCGCATAGTATTAACGTGTGAAAATCCTGCAAGTCACGACGAAACCATTAAAATCAATGGTCATATTTTGCTGCCATGATTTTCACATTTGCAAAACATGAAGAAATCACGTTCATCTGTTTTGGCCCTAACGGGTCTTACAAGGGGCCCACAGGTCCTGACATTACAGGCACTGCAATGCTGCTTAGCACTGCTTTAGTGCTGCATCCTCTTCCCAGTTGTTCCGTGAACAGCGGCGCCTCTAGCCCTCCCTGTGCAGGAAGCGCCGCTGTGCAAGGAGAAGCTTTGAAGGTGATGCAGCACTAAAGACAAACGTTGATGACCTACAATATGCTACAAATAGGCCATTAAGGTTTGACCCCAGGAAAATAACAGTAAATCTATCACCTAATATATGAAATAATACACAACACTAATATTTATTAATAATCATTTATTATTAATGATACAAAACAATAAGTTTAGGGTTACCCAACAACATTGGCCATGCAAACTGTGATGCAGTCACAGGCGCCATGTAGCCCTAGACTAGATGTACATTATGGTATAATACATTCCATAAACCTGGCCACATATAATAACATTCCATATAAACCACATCTTCAGTGTAATTATAGATAAATCCACAACGTTCCGTCCATCAGAATTCCTCCATATACTCAGTCACACCAGCGGTCAGTAAATGGTTCAGCCAGATGCTCCTCATGTGGAACTCCTCTATGGATTGTGTCTGTTGACCCTACTACTGCATGGACTCTTCTTTGGCCGTCCTGATGTGTCGCACCTCGTCAAGGTGTTCCTGTCATCTATGTAGAAGAAATAACAGTGTGGTTAATTAAACAGAAAACAATTGGCTTCCTACATCTCTTAATATCTGACATCCTCCACCCATTAGTATGACTAGCTGGTGGACAAGGGCCACAATTAAGGGTGCATGCTAAAAGTACATCAAGGAGAAAATCCACACCAAAATCCCCAAGTGGACTTTGATGTGAATTTTGGTGCAGATTTTCAAAGCGGGATTTACTCATTGTATTGCAATGAATGAATTTTATGGTGAAAATCCACAGCATTTTAGAATGCCTAACTAATATTGAAGAGTTTTTTCTGCTGTAAGGCCGTTTTCACAAGTCTGAGCAACTCGTGCAAGATTTGTGCGTTGTGAGACACACATATCTCGCATGAATATGAACCCCATTCTTTAGAATGGGGTCATACAAATGAGCGATTTTTTTGTTTTCTGCGGTGCGATGCGGAAAAACAAATCGTAACGGTCCTATCTTTGGAAAAACCCTCGCATCAGATTGCCCATTGTTCTCATTGGGGCCTGCAGCAGCATCCTTCTTACCCCTTAATAGCCGGTCATCTCACACCTTTTTCCTTATCACCAATGATAGAACTATCATAAGGATGAGGAAATGTTATTACCGGTAAATGTACAATAGTCATAGGCATGTGTTTAGGTGTTAGGCTAAAAAAAAAATCCGGCCTCCTCTTCACCCCTTCGTAGCCGGCCATCACACACCTGTGTATTTCCCCTCTGCCCAAGACAGCACTAGAAGCTATTGCTATCCTGAGCATGGGGAATGTCATTTACCGGTAAGTAAAAAAAAAATAGGTTATACATGCCTATGACTTGTAGCGCAGATGTTATAAACCATATCTACCGCCAGCTGCTGGTTGGATCTGCTGGCTTCTCCTTAGGTTTTCTCAAGCAATCTTTAACCCCAGTGAGGTGCCTTTAGAGTAATGGGGTCTTCTTCCATACAGGTGTCTGTGGTAAATGCTGGCCATCAGATCTTCTGGTCTTCTCTGGATGGTCCTCTAGAGGGCGCACAGCTTGCTCTGATGACATTGTGGAACTGGTATCTGTGGGAAAAAAAAAATCCGGCCTCCTCCTTACCCCTTAATAGCCGGCCATCTCACACCTTTTTCCTTATCACCCATGATAGAACTATCATAAGGATGAGGAAATGTTATTACCGGTAAATGTACAATAGTCATAGGCATGTGTTTAGGTGTTAGGCTAAAAAAAAAAATCCGGCCTCCTCTTCACCCCTTCATAGCCGGCCATCACACACCTGGGTATTTCCCCTCTGCCCAAGACAGCACTAGAAGCTATTGCTATTGTAAGCATGGGGAAAGTCATTTACCAGCAAGTAAAAAATATCTTATACATGCCTATGATGTGTAGCGCAGATGTTATAAGCCATACTTACCGCCAGCTGCTGGGTGGATCTGCTGGCTTCTCCTTGGGTTTTCTCCAGGAATCTTCAACCCCAGTAAGATATTGTGGAGCAGGTATCTGTGGGAAAAAAAATCCGGCCTCCTCCTTACCCCTTAATAGCCGGCCATCTCACACCTTTTTCCTTATCACCCATGATAGAACTATCATAAGGATGAGGAAATGTTATTACTGGTAAATGTACAATAGTCATAGGCATGTGTTTAGGTGTTAGGCTAAAAAAAAAAATCCGGCCTCCTCTTCACCCCTTCATAGCCGGCCATCACACACCTGGGTATTTCCCCTCTGCCCAAGACAGCACTAGAAGCTATTGCTATCCTGAGCATGGGGAAAAGTAAGATGGAAAAGTGTTCCACATGCCTATGACGTGTAGAGCAGATGGTATAGTGCTTACTTACCACCGGCAGCTGGGTGGATCTGCTGGCTTCTCCATACAGTGGTCTAGGGTGACTGCTGGGCATCGGATCTTCTGGTCTTCTCCAGATGGTCTTGTAGAGGCTGCGGTTCTCGGCTTCCTCCCATGATCTTATTCAGCAGGTGTCTTGCTGAGGGTTTTCCAGTTGACAAACGAAAACCCGGGGTACCTGGTCTGTGTATCTGGTGGTAGAGATACACTGGCCTCTGCTTCTTCAATGTCATCCAGCTTGGTTTCTTGGAAGGTGGGATGAGTGTCACTTACTTCAGGGATGTATGGTGGAGTCACTTTCAGTCTTTCCAAGGAGTGCCAATCGATGTACCGGAAGAAGCGATGTCCTCTGATGTTCCCATGTAGTCCTAGGCGCCGGGCAGGATCCTTCTGGAGGAGCTAAAAATGAGAAATGTATCTAGAATTTAGTAACTGCAACCTGGGATCTGGGCGCAGTACGGACAAAAGCAATTACTACTCCCTGAATGCTGTTCTCCATGAATGGGCATCTATTGCTCTCATTTTAGGAGGTTGGTGATTGGGATAAAATGTGTATGTTTAAAACCGTCATCAGTACATCTATTATACAGTGTCAGCTACTATTAATGTTGTGTAACCCCTAGTATTAAACCCTTATAACAGGAACATACTGACCTTTTCAATGATGCTTCTAGCACTGTACGAAATCCCACGTAGGAGTGTCGGATCATAATCACACTCGCCGGTCAGCATTTCATTTAGGATGACACCAAACGCATACCAGTCAATAGCAGCGTTGTACTCTTTATTGGCCTGCATCTGCAATAAAGAAGAGAACTAGTATTAGTAGAGCGACATCTTGTATTGACCATACTGATATATCGCTCTCCATATCAGATTATTAGTACAATTTAAAAAAAACGTAGTAAAGTTCTCTTCTTACCTCCGGAGCGATATAACCTACTGTACCAGCCACACCAATGGATGTTCGGCCTCCATGCATGTTGACAAGCGAAAGTCCGAAATCCGTGATCTTAACATGGCCAGTATCAGTTAGCAAGATGTTCTCCAGCTTGAGGTCTCTGTGAGATAAAAAATGTGGACATAAAGTTAGTGTTCAGCTTATAATAATATGTGATAAATTTAAAGTGGAATTAGGAGGTTGTCTCATGAAGTGAATCCCTTTTGAATGGCAGCTAATCACAAGCATAGGCCCATCTTCTCTAACTGCTGGTAATCAGCTGTTATCACCATGAGAAGACAAGTCTAGCCTGATGTTTTGGACTCTTCAGGGAAAATCTGGCTTTAGAGCATGACCATTTAATGCAGGGCAGGTTGCGTCCTTCCCAGACAGACAACCATATGCCTTAACAGGGTATTTGGATAAGGGTTATATTCATGAGAGGCCCCTTTAAGAAGTGAGTAGTTAGAAAGCCATTACCTGTGAATGACTCCTTTACGGTGCAAGAACTGGATCCCACAAACAAGTTCGGCGCCATAGAATCTTCAAAAGGAAAAAAAGAGTATTATATCCCAAAAATAAGACAGGCAGCTCATGGAAATGTTATTCTTTAGTGTTACACATCTCATATATGTACAATGTACTCAAGTTTCACCTGGAACTGGTGAGGTCAAGTCTCCCCTTCCTCAGTAGAAGGTCGAAGAGGTCGCCGCAGCTCACGAACTCCAATCCAAATAGAACATTCTTCTGCAATATAGGACCGATATGTCACATTACCAAATCACCCTGCGCACATTTTCATAGTAACATAGTAACTGTAGGCTGAAAAAAGACTTGTGTCCATCCAGCTTAACCTATTAGCCCCAATGCTGATCCAGAGGAAGGCAAAAAATACAAAACAATGGGGTATAAGCCAATTTTTCTCTTTTTAGAAAAAAAAGGATTTTCCTACTCCAAGTCTGGCAATCAGTATATATTCCGGGATCATCAACCATTCTGAAGTTATCAATGACTATAACATAGACTTAAACATGTAATATAATTACACTCAAAAAACGTGTCCAGGCCCCTCTTGAATTCCTTTAGTGAATTCACCATCACCACGTCCTCAGGCAGAGAGTTACATAGTCTCACTGCTCTTACAGTAAAGAACCCCTTCTATGTTGGTGTAGAAACCTTCTTTCCTCTAGACATAGAGGATGTTCCCTTGTTACAGTCACAGTCCAGGGTATAAACAGATGATGAGAGAGATCTATGTATTGACCCCTAATATATTTCTACATACATTCATTACACAGTCTAGACAAGTACAGTTATTTAAAACTAGCTACTTAAGCAAATGCCAACAAACTTAGATGATGTTATTACTCTCCAATCATTAGTTATCTCACTGTTGTACTCCCTGCCAGTTACTAGAATGATTGAAGGTTGGCCATCAGTGTTGGACTTTGGTACCTAAGGCCCACTGGTATAACTGATTCTGAGGGCCCACCATACAGTGATATGGAAATACTAAGTGCTGTGTTTTAGTGCTAATGATGACCCGTGGTACACTGTGCAAATAATAACTGTGTTACGCATTAAAGCCTGTAAAAAAGACTCCCCCAGAGCTGTGCATGGCATAAACTAGCCATTGTTCACCCTTCTACTGCCCCTCTGGTCTGGCACCGCTGACCCATTCCTCTCTGCTCTGATTACCCGCTGAAACAGGAAGCAATGACTTAACATTCATCGCTCACATGGCCACTATAGCCAATCGCTGGCCTCAGTGGTCATGTGAGTAATGAATGTTACGTCATAGCTTCTTGTTTCTCTGGGGCTCAGAACATAGGGAAGTGGGTTGGCAGCACCAGACTGGAGGCGCAGTGGAAGGCTGAAAAATGACTTTGTTTTTAATGTAATTTCCTACTCTGGGACAAGTTTTTGAAAGGTCAGAAAACCTTTTTGAATAGGGGTTCTGTTTATTGGACTGAGTTTTCCCCCTATGATTACCAAACTATGCTTATTTGGGAGACCTTAACCCCAGGTTTCCATTGCAGATTGCCTATCAAGCAATGCCTGTTACGTGGCTTGATAGATTGCCTGTCAGGTCATGGTATAATGTAACGCTATGGTAAGATCAAAGCATCGCGAGTTCATGTTCCCTCTGGGGAAGAAAAAACTGCAAAAATGAATGTAAAAAAGGTTTATTAATTATTTATTTAAAAAAAGTAATAAAAGTTAAAAAAGAAACCCTTTGCTATATTTATAGTAAAATAATCCAAATAATAAAACAAAAAAACATATTTGGTATTGCTGCATCCATAAAAGTCAGATCTATGAAAGTAATGCATTATTTTCCCCACAACGGGAACATCGTCATTAAAAAAAATAAACGCCAGAATTGCGCTTTTTTTGGTCACCTCCTTTCCAAGAAAAAATGTAATAAAAAAAGTTGTAGCACTCCAAAATGGCACCAATAAAAACTACAGGAGTCCTGCAAAAAATGAGCCATTGCCCAACTTTATATATATATTTGTTATCGTAGTAATTGTACTGACCCATAGAATAAAGTTATGTCATTCTTGTTGCAGTGTACGCTGTAGAAACAAGACGAACTGAAAGATGGCGGAATTTTGTTCTTTTTTTCATTTCACTCCACTTAGAAGTTTTTAAATGTCTTCCACTACTTTGAAAACTAAAACTTGTTCCGCAAAAAACAAGCCCCCAGACACCTATGTCAATGGTTTAATAAAAGAGTTAGGATTTTTTAAAAGGGGGGAGGAAAAAACGAAAACTTAAAAAGAAGGCCGCGTCCATAAGGCGTTAATCTAATATATGAATGTACATAATAAATGAGTTGCAGTATGATTAAATGACATGTGCGCCTAAAGCCATACTGTAGATACGCTTAAATATAATCATCCATATACACATTGCAAATATATAAAGTATATAATGTACTAAAGGGGCAGACACTGACAGCAAGTAGCCAGAGTGCAAGAACTATATCAAGGGCGAAGGGCGACGTCACTGGGATGTTTGCAAGTGCAAAATCTCCATGCACATTCTGCAGACAATAGCACCCATTGACTTCAATCGGTTTGTACACATTTCCGTATTTTATGTGCGCAAAAAAAGCTGCAAAATGTTTTACTTGTGTATGCACAGAGGCTCCCATAGAAGTCTATGGGGCGTGCGCAAATGTGTGTGCAATACGCTAGGAGATGCTTAACCCCTTAAGGACATGGCCTATTTTGGTGTTGAGGAGCTTGTTTTTTGCGTGGCGAACTGTAATTTTTACTGGTACCATTTTTGGGTACATAGACTATATTGTAAAACTTTTATTATGATCGTAGGGAGAAAAAAACGCATCAATTCTGCCATAGATTTTTTTTTTTAAGCGTCAATTTTGCAGCATAAATGACACAATACATTTTTTTCTGTGGGACGGTACGGTTACAACGATACCAATATCGTTATATTTTTTTTTGTTTTTTCCACAATAAAACCCCCTTTTTTGGAAATTTTTATTTTTTCTAAAAGCACTGCATTCAAAGTGCTGTAATTTTTTTTTTCCCTGGATGGAGCTCTGAGGGCTTATTTTTTGCGGGACGAGCTGTAGTTTTTATTGGTACCATTTAGGGGTACACACGTTTTTTTTAATCACTTTTATTGCGTTTTTTGGGAGGCAAAATGCTAATATGAGAAAAAGCATTAAAAAAGGGGGTTTTCAACAGTTTTTTTTACATTTTTATTTTTTGTACTTTATTTTTCTCTTGTTCTCTTATTTGTGTCCCTCTGAGGGACTTTTATTGCAGGACTGCAGATCGCTACGATAAGGCATGGCAGGAATTCTCTCCTGCCATGCCTTATCGCTTACTATAGCGATCATAGGCTATGGCAATACAGGATGCCGGTATCTGGTGTCCTGCTGCCATAGCAACCAGCCGGGCTCTCGTGATGTTATTGCGAGAGTCAGCTGGAGTCACAGAGGGAGCACGCTCCCTCTGTGAACCCTTCCTATGCCGCGATCTACTCACATTGCAGCAGGGAAGGGGTAAACAGTGGGGGGGCTCCAATGCCCCCCGCCGTTGCAGCGGGACGCCGGCTACTACTGACAGACGGCTCCTGCTGCGGGATAGCGCGAGATCTGCTATGACCCCGCGCTATCCCTATGACGTAAGGGTACGTCCTTTTGTGGGAAGTACCCCGCTGCCATGACGTACCCTTAGGTCAATGGGCGGGAAGGGGTTAATAAGAGGTGCTATTCTGTTGGAGAAAGAACACATATGGAAATCATTACACTAAATAGCCATTTAAATTGGAGTGTGTTTGTCTGCTGCACGCAAGTGAACTGATGTGATTTTAAGGGCGGCTTCAGTTTTACATCTTTGTACTCGCAAAATACATGTGCGCAATACGCAGTGACTGAATTTTTGCATGCAAAATCACCCGTGTGCAGAAGCCTTTGAAGCCTGACAGATCTGCACCAAAAACCGTGACAAGGTCCGCACCAAGTGGGCTTAAACAGATGAGCGCCATTTTGTCGCCTTATGCAGCCAATTTGACCATTTAGACCGCAGATTTCAGCACTTGAAATAAAAGGGTTAAATCCACAGCAGATCTGCTACACAAACCGTAATCACATCAGCATCATTTTGGTGCGGATTTAACCACAGTGGTTTTCGGAAAGCCCACAGCAGATATAGCCCATGTGAGGGCGGCCTTGTTCTGGAGGCAGTCACTTCTATATGGCGCTTGGCTATGGCCGCTGATTGGCCACATGAATCCTATTAGTTTCTTTACTAAAGCACATTAGGTATACATCAGTGTAATTCATACCCTCCAACACGTAGAAAAGAGCAGCAGTACAAACCCTTGTTAGGGCTTATTTACACGGGCGTATATCAACCAGCCGATATACGCTCCCATCTAAGCAGTCCCGCCTTTCCTCACTGGCTCTCCGCATTTCTCCTTTACTCCGTGGTTTGCAATGGGAGGGGGCAGGGTGAGCGGAGCTAAGCTCTACCCTGTCGCACCCATTCCCATTGCTGGCTATGGATAAGTGGCGGGAGCTTAGCTCCGCCCCACCCATTTTCATTGCAAATCGCTCAGAGGGGAGAAAAGAGGCAGAGAGCCAATGAGGGAAAGGGAAGGAGGGGACTGCTCAGATGGAAGCGTATATCTGCGGGCCGTGAAAACCCCGACTGATATACGCTCATGTAAATAAACCCTTACACAGAAAGGGCGCCAACACGTCATGTACGTCGCACCGTAACCCTATAGGCACTATGCCATACAGTGCGCTAAGGAAGGTTTTCTTACAGCTCTTTTTCTGCTCTGAGCTTCCAAGGTTTTGGCTTAAAAAAAAGCCAGTTGATAAGATTGGAAAAACAATGCAGGATTTTTTGGTACTATAGAAAACACAAAATTTGGAACTATAGCACCAAAATCAGTACTCTTGAAGGATTTATAATTTATGGTCACTCTGGTGGAGGCGTATGGCCTATGTCATAAAAAGTTTATATACTACATGTGTATGGCAGAAGGGGTGAAAATATATGTAGGTGACACTAAGGCGGCTTCACACAGCCATATGGGCAACTACGCTCACCACTACGGAGCGGACTGCGCATTAAGAGGTTGCTGTTTTTTTCTTCTCGGGCTGTTTGATCTCCACACCATGGCGCAGGAGTTTCGAAAAAACAGCAGGAAACATACAGCAAGTCCTATCTATTCTCCCCCGTACTATGAACAGGCGAGAATCCTGCTAGTGAGAATAAAGCCATAGGAATCAATGGTTTCGTTTTGTTCCATTACACGGCCGTGACTGTCACAGCTGACTAACAGGACTAATACCTGCCCATGTGTTTAAGCCCTAATGCAGAGAATTATGTGGCAGGAAATGACTTTCCTCAAGGTAGGATTAGAACTATTGCTATTCTGGCTGGAAGGGGACAATTTCTGACCTTTGTTATGTGGCAATATGACTATCTTATATGTCCCTGCCAGTGAAGCCTGTAGTGTATGACATTCGCTAATACAAGGTAGTCACAGTTATACCTTGGTCTGGATGGCAAAGTCTGCATGCACAAGGAAAGGGCTTCCGGATGCCAGCTGTAGAACTTGCTTCTCCACGATGATGTACTTCTCCTTCCCTTTAGCTCGTAGGGCCGTCTTGCTGATAATCTTAACCGCAAATTTTCGGTGGGTTAAAGTATCTTCGGCCTTCATGACTGTGCCGTAACTTCCCCGGTTAAGCTCCTGGTGGAATACTAATCTCTCTTTGAAGGAATCAGAGATTGTGCCGGAGCCAGTTGGACGAACTCCGCTGGATCCTAGGAGGGAAGATAAATAGAATGTAATACAATAAGTCTAGCATTTACTAGACACTATTCACACTGAGGAGATATTGCAAATGGTGCGGGCACAAGAGATGTGCCCCCCCAGCCCATCACTTGTGGGGACTAGCTGTATTATATAGCATACAACCTGCAACATCTAATTGGTTAACAGACATAGGACCCCTGTCACCCTATTGACCTTCCACAATGCAATTGTGGGAAGCCAATGATTTGCCGTGGCAGCTAGGGGCCATAAGGGGTTATCCTGGGACATAATCAAAAATGCCTTTAGCCTGTGGCAATAAAATAACAGGATTCATGCTCACCCTTCGGCCGCCTGCAGACAGGCGGAAATTCCGCGGCGGGATTCCCCGCAGAATTACCGGCCCTGGATACCTGCATAGGATTGCATTACAGCACGCAATCCTATGCAGACGGCCGCGGTTTGTCTGCGCAGCAAAAAAACCGTGGCATGCTCTAATTCTGCGAGCCCCGCACAGAAACGTCACTCACCAGGCGAAGGCTTTGCCCTGTGCATGCACCGACTGCCCGGCAGCCGGCACATAAAAGAGCCGGAGCTGTGGGAGCGGGTGAGTCCTCGGTGCTCAGGTCGGGTCCCGCTGCGAGAATTCTCGCAGCCGGATCCGACCCGGCCGTCTGCAGACAGCCTTCCACTCTTCCCCGCGTCTCACCGGCCCTTTAGTACCTGCTGAACTTCACTTCCTAAAACGGGGTAACATAAGTGCCCCAGCTATTCACCGGCTGAAGGAAGCAGGTGATTGGCTGCATCGGTTATGTGGCCCTTTTCTTGGAGACGTCATCGCTGGCTCCCTGCATCGGGAGGTGAAGACTGCAGAGCCGTCAGTACGGCAGCTGTGGGGGATTCTAGGATTTTACTGCCACGGGCTGAAGACTTTTTGAACAAATCTATGTCCATGGAATTGCAGTTGGAATTAATTAAAATTTTCCACCATTTTCCTTATATGCTTGTGGCATATAGCTGTGAGTTATAAACTACTCAATTTATTGCAGAGTCTGTCAGTCAAACATTCAGGGGCCAATTACAGTAGAGCAGGGGGGATGTCACATATAGCAATATACCATACAACCATGAAGCGGGGAGTCTGACCTGGTCCCATGCTGGAACTAAAGGTTTATGGGCCCTGGTCAAAAGTTCAGCTTGCTCCCCTCCCTGCTTATGGCAAAAGTTCAATTCTGTCATCATAACCTGCAACTTATTGTATGAGCCACTGCTATGAATCTTAGGCTTTATGCACACGGGCGGGTCAGATTCTAGCCCTTGTAGCAGCAGCTTCCGCACGTACCTGCTTTTCTTTTCCTTCATCTGTACTGGCGATGGTCCGCATGGCTTACTGTCAAATATGCGCAGTACTGATTTTAAAAAAAAACTCTTGTTTTTCCTGCGTCATCGCCTAACAATGCAAATCCTTAGGCCTCACGCACACGGGTGGAGTTTGCATTGTGGAATCCGGAGCGGGCGTCCACCTCCATGTTCCGTAGGAAATACCGACCATTGCATCCTATGGAAAAGTGACTATTCATGCACACGAGCGGAAAGCAATTGGGGTTTCCACTTGCGCAAGAAGTCAATGGAAGCCATCCGATCCGCAGCCCTTCTGCAACTAACATTGCAGAAAGGTCGTGGATTCTGCGTCATGGCTAAGCAATGATGCGGGAAAAGCAGGAGTGGACCGTGCGGACCATATGCAGTACAGATGAAAAATAAGAAAAGCAGGTATGTGCGGCCACCGCTGCTGCCAGGGCCGGATTCCACTGCAGGATCCGACCTGCCCGTGTGCATGAGGCCTTAACAAAACAGCAAAGCACTATTTTTAAATTTTTTTGTCATTGTAGCTGTGTGAGGGCTTGCTTGTTGCAGGAGGAGGTGTATTTTTTAACCCCTTAAGGACATGGCCTATTTTCGATATAAGGACGCAACGATTTTTAGAGGATTTTCATCTCCTCTTTTCAAAAGCCATAACTTTTTTATTTTTCTGTCTGCCCATCTGAATAAGCCCTCAATGAGTACTGCGGGTTAGTACGATTACAAGAATACCAAAAATATTATAATTTTTTTTTGGGGGGGGGGGGGTGTTCTACAGTGAAACCCCTTTTTTTGGAAATGATAATTATTTCTATATCACTACATTAGTGCAATAACTTTTTCCATGGAAGGAGCTCTGTGAGGGGTTGTTTTTTGCGTCATGAGTCATAGTTTTTCTTTGTACCATTTTGGGGTACATATGGCTTTTTTGACCACTTTTATTGTGCATTTTGGGAGGTAAAGCGAACAAAATAAGCATTTTACCTCCAGTCTTTTTATGTTTTTTGCTGCGCAGGATGAATAGTGTGCTGAAATTACAGTACAGCTCATTATGGACATGCTAATACTAAATATGTGGGGTTTTTCTAAAAATTTTTGCAAATGATTTTTTTTTTTTCATGTTTTTTTTTTTCTACACTATTTTTGTTTTCTTACTCCCTTTATGTTCCTGAGGGCTTATTCAGATGGCCATATATCGGTCGGGTTTTCACGCCCGGGTCGATATACACTGCCCCTCTCTGCAAAGGAGAGAGATGGGCAGGGCTGGGAGCTAGTGCACTGAGCTCCCCCCCCCCCCTCTCTCTCCACCCTCTCTCCACAGGTGGATAAGGCATTGCAGGACCTATGTACCTTGTGTCCTGTTACTTTAAGGCCTCATGTCCACGGGGAAAATCAGATCCGCTGCAGATTCTCCATGTAGAATCTGCAGCGGGTCCCTCCTGCCTCGCGGACATGAGCGCCGAAAATAGCAATTTAAAAGAATTTACCTATCCGGCGCGGGCGACGAAGCTCTGCTCTTCCTCACGGCCGGATCTTCATTTTCGGCCGGCGGATGAATTCCTGACGCCGGCGGCACGTCGCCGGCACGTCGTTGACGTGCCGCGCGCATGCGCCGGGCACATCCGCCGAGCCGAAGCAAGGGAGATGCGGCCGTGAGGAAGAGAAGAGCTTCGCGGTCCGCTGCGGGTGAGTAAATGCTTTAAATTCCTATTTTAGGTCTCCCGCGGATCCGGACGGCTTCCATAGGCTTCAATAGAAGCCCGCGGGAGCCGTCCCCGCGGGAGACCCGCATGAAAATGGAGCATGGTCCAGATTTTTTCATGCTCCATTTTTTTTAAAATCACTTTTATTGACGATCCGCGGGTATTTATCTACCCGCGGGTGGTCAATGCATCCCTATGGGGTGCGGATCCGCATGCATGAAATCCGCTGCGGATCCTAAATCCTATTTTCCCCGTGGACATGAGCCCTAAGGGTCAATGGAACTGTTTTAGGGTAAATACAATGCGCTGAAAAAATATCTATTAATTCTTTTTGGGGGAAGAATGGAAACAAACTGCAATTCTGCAATTGTAAATTGATATAGTTTTTGTTTTTACTACTTTTGCACAATAAAAACACAAACCTTGTTTTGTGTAACTATGACTTTTTGATTTTTCCATTGATGGAGCTGCAGGAGGTCTTATTTTTTGTGGGATGACTTATAGTTTTCAGGGTGCTATTTTGAAGTACATGCCACTTCTTATTCAGTTTCAGAATAAACAAAAACGTTTACCATTCTGTCATTGATTATCCTTTTTTATGGCACGAAGGACCTATTCACATGAGCGTATATTGGCCAGCCATGAAAACAGCCGGCCAATATACACTACCGTGTGATGCATGGGGCGGCGTATACGTAGAGAGTCGGCGAAGGTTAGTGTGCTGAGCTCCTGCCCCTCTCCACCCCTTGCCACTGTTTGCAATGGGAAGGGCGGGAGGGGTGGGGCTTAGCTCCAAGCCCGCCCCTCCCATTGCAAACTGCGGTAAGGGGCGGAGAGGAGAAAGGAAGGGGACTGAGTTTAGCAGTCCCTTCTCCTGCAGCTGTCATTAGCTCCCATAGGGCGCTTTTACACTGCAGAGATACGCCCCTGTGCACTGATGCATTGTAAACCAATGCATCAGAGGGGAAGCGTATATCGGCCGGGTCGTGAAAACCTGGCCTATATACGCCTGTGTGAATAAGGCCTTAGGCCGGGCTCACACCGGCATAAGATTACCATGTATTACGCGTGCGCTGTATGCACATGTGTTACACGGTAATTTGCAGACAATCAAAGAAATTGTTTTACACAGTTCCGCTCTCACTTGCGTGTTGCAATTGCGTAATACGCGAGTGCATAAAGAATGCAGCATGCTCTTTTTTGTGGCATATTATGCATGAGAGAGAACATTGTTCTCTATGGCTGCATAATTACATTGCGAATGGGTGGTGTGTCGACATGCCGTAGTGAAACAATTGCGCATGAAATTTAAGCAGAAAAAAAAAACAGTACCTGACACGTGCGTATGATATGTTGTCATGTGCAGTACAATTTAGCTACCGTATGCGGCAATAAGCAACGTCACCAACACAGTGTTCATGCATACACATTTTTTGACATTTTAAAATATTTTTCTGTTGCCCATAGCAACCAATCACAGCGCAGCTTTCATTCACCTCATTAGTTTAAGAAATTAAAGCTGCGCTGTGATTGGTTGCCATGGGCAACAACAATTTTCTTTTAGACAGTTTCCATAAGAGTGTAGTGCTGTGATAACCCAGAACATTACATGGACCCCAAAACTGTACCAAGGAAAAATATAAGTCGCCTCACATAAAACAGGCCTTCATATAGCTTGGGCGACTGAAAAGCTATGGCTTTTGAAGTGCCAACAATTGGCCTTCCATTAAATACCACCGTCGGCAGTTTGGGGTTATACATTCATGAACAGAACCCTCCCAGCAGAGGACATTTCTGTAGGAGAGATCCATATAAACTTTGGGTTGTCCATAATTCACAATAAATCCCCTCCTAACCGTCTACGGACAGCAGATCACATTGGCTTCACCTCAGCAGACGTCACCCTGCAGGATGTGTGATGTTAGGGGGATTTCATCATGAATTGGGGAGAGAAGACAACTCTACTAACATTATAATGGTCAACTGGGCCTATTCCATCTGTCATCACCCGCTCTGACATAAGGGGGCGCTCACATGTAGCGCAAATGGGGAGGAGCTTCGGCACCAAAATCCATGTCAAGAACTACATCTTAATCTATACTAATGGTGGTGCGGATCCGCAGCTGACTTCATTCTTTCTATAGAAGGGGTGAACTCTGCTGCGGATCCATAATAAAGTCCACAGAAATGGTGTGGATTTTAATGCAGATTTTAGCATGGATTTTGCACTGTGGAAGATTCCCCACATTTCCTCTACATGTGAGCGTTCCCTGAAAATGGTGGAATATGACATTACTAAAAACAAGTACATTTAAAATAATAACATTTATCACTGGATTACATGTGGAGATATAAAACATGCATATACAGTACAGTTATATAATGACCAGATATATCTACCTGCGACTCTCTGGTCATCAGGTCCATAATTTCTCTTTTGGAACTTGCTGTCCCTCGATGGCTTTTTTCCATCCTCTGAACAGTTCTGGTTGGTTCTCCTGTTCTTTGGTCTTTTCGCATGTGGAATGACGTCCTGTTCATCCACTGCTGGAGCGGCAGACGTCCTCGGTCCTGGAATTGGATCACTCCTCTTCCTCTTCCTGGTCTGCTTTCTGCTCTTTTTGGTCTTCTGGCTTGAAGACATCTCATCAGCCGATGAGATTGAGATGTGCTTTCTCTTCTCCACTTTCTTCCTCCCCACAACAACCTCCTCTTTCTCCATAAAAACGCTTTTTTCTCTGTCCATAGACAACTCTCCTATACTGTCGCCAGTACTCTCCAACTGTCACTTTGTGCATGTGCCAGCTGCCTTATATGTACATCATCACAATACACCTGGAAGACACTGGTCATGTGATCAGTAACCGACCAATGAGATTCAAGTATATGTGCTATAGCATAAGTATTTGAAAATTTCAGCTTAATATATGATTATATTGAAAATGCTTTTATTTTTTATTCTACTTAGTTTGTTATGTAAATTATATTGGTTTTATCTTTATTTTTCCCTTCATTAAAGTACAACTACATTTACACTGCAGCATTGGCTTACAGATGGAGGGATTTAGGGCCCATTTTAATCATTTGTCAATTTATATGCTGCGTTGTGTATTAAAATCATACTAAAATCCATCATCCATCTACCTGCCCATTGTATATATTTGGGGCTATACTCCTATATTTTATTTGTATTATTTTATTATATCTTTATGTCTGTTGGTATATACTATTATAACAATTTAACCAGAATAAATGACTATTACTATCTGGCTTTTAGAGGCATACATTTCCTATGAACTGTAATTTAGGGAAATGGGGCAGATTTATAAAGCTGTCTAAAAGAAAACTGTCTGTGTTGCCCTTAGCAACCAATCACGGTGCAGCTTTCATTTCTAAAACTGCTTTTGAAAAAAAAAGCAGAGTGGTGATTGGTTGCTATGGGCAACAGGAATAGTCTTAAGGCTGGACAGTTTTGATAAATGAGGCTCTATAGTTTACATTTGTCTGACTGCACCTTCCATAAGGGCTCAGTATCCAGATTACAGGATGCCACAAATATTACCCTCCAAGGCCTCATGAACGCGGGTAGATTTTTGCTTTAGAATCCTGATCAAGCGTCTGCCTCCGGATACTGCAGCAATAACCCTCCATAGCATGCTATGGACAAATTATTCTTTATGCACACGAGCGAAAACCAATAGCGGTTTTTGCTCGCAGATGAAAAATTGCAATATGCTCCATTTTACTGTGGTACATGCACTGACAGCTTCCATTGAAGTCAATGGTAGCCATCCGATCAGGGTCCGTCTGAAATTGACATTGTCGTGCGGACCATCCGAAGTACAGAGAAGCTGAAGACAGGTCCACACGGATGCCAGCGAAGAAGATGGCAGGTATGCATGGTCACCCGCCACAGTCGGGGCTGGATTCCATGTGAGATTCTGCAGGCGGTATCCGGACGTGCCATGAGCATTTGGCCTAAACCTTGAAATCAATTCTTTCGTGGTTCAAATAGTAGCCATCAGACTTACCTGCTACCAATAGACAGGAGACTTTGATTCTCTATGCTGCTAGTTATCAGGGCAGTCAGAACCATCTACCAAACTCTAGTCTATTCACCCAGATGTCAGGGCATGAAGACTGACTTACTAAGCTTTAGAGTATCCTGCAGCTATAAGTACTAACCTCTCTAACCAGCTTTAGACTCCTGATGAAAGAGTATTTATCCGCATCATAGAAACGCGTTGAGTCTTATTTAATGCGCTGGAATCCATCTGTGAGTGTTATGCACAGTCAGCATCTATTTTTGCTGGCAGTAACTTTGGTTTTCCACTGAGGATTTACGTGGATACATGATGATATTCTGATCTTTCATAACACGTCGGAACTAGAGATGAGCGAGCGTACTCACTAAGGCAAACTACTCGAGCGAGTATTGCCTTATGCGAGTACCTGCCCGCTCGTCTCAAAACATTCGAGTGCAAGCGGGGAGGAACGGGGGAGAGTGGGGAGGAACGGAGAGGGGAGATCTCTATCTGACTCTCTCCCCCCGCTCCCACCTGCTCACTCCCGCAACTCACCGCTCTCCCCCGCCGGCACCCAAATCTTTTGAGACGAGCGGGCAGGTACTCACATAAGGCAATACTCGCTCGAGTAGTTTGCCTTAGCAAGTACGCTCGCTCATCTCTAGTCGGAACCAATTTCCGATTGTTACACATATTCAGTATCCATCTTTGGCTGCCACATAGTTGAAGACAGTGGTGTAACTTGAAGCTCCTGGGCCCAGATACAAAACCTGTAACAGCGCCCGCAACTATGATGCTTTATTCATAGTACTATGCTTTCTATATAGAGAAGAGAGGCCTTATGGGCCCCCTAAGGGTCCTGGGCAGGGTGCAACCGCATCCCCTATAGTTACGCCAGTGGTTGAAGACAATGTCCATCTAGTTCAGCCTGTTTCAACCCCTCTTTTTTTGGTCCAGAGGAAGGCAAAAAAAAAACCACTGAGCCAATTTCGCTCATTCGGAGAAAAAAAATTCCTTCCTGACTCCGTAATGGCAGTCACAGTAATCAATGGATCAACATTTGAGATCAACAACCCCACTGGTCTCCTAATGTCTATATCCTGTAATATCGTAGTGCTATAGAAAGACATCTAGTTCCCTCTTAAACTCCTCTATGGATTTTGCCATCACCAAGTCCTCATGCAGAGAGTTCCACTGTCTCACTGCTCTTACAGTAAAGAACCCCCTTCTATGTTGGTGATGAAACCTTCTTTCCTCTAGACATAGAGGATGCCCTCTTGTTACTGTTGCAGTCCTGGGAATAAAAGATCATGGGAGAGATCTTTTTATCATCTCCTAATGTATTCATACTTAGCTATTTGATTGTCCCTTAACCATCTTTTTTCCAGGGTAAATAATCCCAATTTTGATAACCTCTCTGGGTATTCCAGTCCTCGCATTCCATTTCTTAATTTAGTTACTCTTCTTTGGAGCCCCTCAAGTACTGCTACATCTTTCCTGAGCACCGGTGTCCAGTACTGTACACCGTATTCCATGTGAGGCCTGACCAGTGCCTTACATAGTGGAAGAATAATGTTCTTGTCCATCGCCCCTAAACCTCTTTTAATGCACACCATTTGCCTTCACAGCAGCTGACTGGCATTGATTGTTCCAATTGAGTCTACAGTCCACTAGTACCCCAGGTTTTCTGCCATGTCACTTTTTCCTAGTAGTACCCCATTTAGTGTATATTGGTGACATCTGTTTCTCCTGCCCATGTGCATAACCTTACATTTATCAATATTGAACTTCATTTTCCATTTTTTACCCAAGCCCCCAGCTTATCCAGATTCTTTTGTAGCCGTACATTGTCCTCTGTTGTATTAATTATCTTGTATAATTTACTATCATCTGCAAATATTGATATTTTACTGTGCAGTCCCTCTATCAGGTCATTGATAAATATATTAAACAGAATGGGGCCTAGTTCTAAGCCCTGTGGCACCCCACTAGCTACGGACCCAGAGTACGAACCATTTATTACCACCCTCTGCTTTCAATCCCTGAGCCACTACTTTACCCAGCTCCACGCGTTTTCATCAAGACCGGGCTGTCTCATTTTACATAGCAACTTATTACCGTATGCAGCATGGTGTCAATTGCTTTAGAGAAATTCAGATATACGAGATCAATAGACTCTCCCAGGTCCAGCCTAGAACTTACTTCATCATAGAAGCTGATCAAATTGGTCTGACATGATCGACCCTTTATGAACCCATGCTGATGAGTTATGCTGTTGTTTTCCTTGAGGTATTCTAGAATGGCGTCTCTCAGAAACACCTTGAATATTTTTCCAATTATTGAAGTGAGACTTGCCAGCCTCTAGGTATACTATAGGTCAGGGGCATACCTAAAGGCTCAGGGGTGCAAAAGTTCAGCTCGGATATACATAGATAGATAGATAGATAGATAGAAGAATCATGATTATTGCTTTCTTTAATGTGTACAGCTTGTTGCTCATGGACACATCAAGGATAACCAGAAATAAGACATAGATACAAAAGGTTTCATGTAAAGAATGAAAATTAGGATAATTGGACAGGCATTCTTGTATCCTGACGCCACCGGAAGCTGGGGGTTTGACAGGAGGAATGCCCCCCTCACACCCCCAGCTCTCGATAGGGTCAATAGGTGAAGGTCCTGTAAGTTGCTAAACCTAATAGCTGTGAGCCATAAGCAATGGCACTGAGCAGCTGTTCCCCGGGCCCGGTGCTGTGGCCTCCCAGCTGTCCTCCACCTGCTGTGTGCGGCAGCAGGCTGTAACACTGTGTGCGCTGTCCCTGTAGGCTCCCTGTCCTCCTCATACAGTGTGCGGGGGATGCATGTCAGGGAGTGCAGCGCACCGCTGCCGGCTCCCTACTGCGCTCCTGCAGTGTGTGCATGCTGTCTGTGACTTACAGGACCCCCGCCGCTGTGTTGTCCCTGCTGACGACCGGAAGCTTCAATACATGGGGGGTTGGTTGCTGTGCCTTCTGCGGCACTGCACCCAAAGCCGCTTCACAGCACTGTCGCCGCAGTCATGCCGACCCCGCTCTGCTCTTCAACACAGAGCAGGATGCTGCCTTCTGAGCTGCGGGTGGGGAAGGGCCTTTCAGGTGGGGCAATGCTTACCTGCAGTGTAGTTCCTGAAGTTACAGAAGTCAAGCATTGCTTGATAAAGACCTAGTATGTGAGGTCAATACGTCGCAGTCTTTTTATGTTTTTATACTGGGGAATAAAAGAAGATTTTGCTAAGTAAAGTTATCTAGTGTGCTGGTCCTCCTTCTGAAATTTTCCTACTTAAGCAACTTTTGAGTGATAATCATTGTGTCATTTACAGCGCAAGATGATTGCTTAAAATGAGCAATCACCTTGAGCTGCCAGCGGAGGATGCAGAAAACAAGCGGGGTGTCCCTGCTTGCCTTCTACATCATCTGTTCCCTTCTCGCAGCGTCCGGCTATTATACAGCCGAGCACTCGGAGTGGAGGATGCAGAAGACAAGCGGAGGGTCCCCGCTTGCCTTCTGCATCCAAATGTTTTCTGCATGGAGCGCCCGGCTGTTATACAGTCGAGCGCTCCGTGCCAGGTATGGGGAACAGAGCTGGACCTGCTCTGTTCTTCATACCCAGCCTGTCATCAGGGAGCGGGATACTGCTGAAACAATATAACTTTTACTTAAATAAACTTGGTAAAACAGGTAATACAGGTACAATTCACTTTCATTAGTTACAGGCTTAAGCTCAGAGATGGGGAGGATACACAGGATCAATAAGGCCCTATAGTCCAAGTTATCTATATGTCACCGGTCCTGCATTGGGAGCACTTCGGAGGAGGAAAGGGGGTAGGGGTCACTCCGGATACACTCTGGCAGAAACAAATATTAAAGGAGAAGGCTAGAGAACCTCTGTGCGGTGATCACAGCTATGGATGGCTGCACAGGAAAAGCCTGTGGTGTGTACAGTTACCTGTTTTTAGGAACTGGGATTGCTCTCTCTCTATGGCAGGGACTCACTCCTCTCACATCCACTCTCCAGATTCTATTGGATGTCACTTCTCTTCCTCCATCTTCACCTACATGGAAGCTGATGTTGTTCCCCTCGGCTCTGTGTTAGCACTCCTGAAGATGGACTCGAACACCTTTCCCACTCAAGCACTCACATTTATACCTTCACTCATACCACATGACACAGTACAATAGATATATTCAGAAGACAAAGCTGACAGGCAAAGATTTTTATTACAGTTAACCCTTCAGACGCTGTGCAACACACACACAGAATATGACATGAGAGCTTTACACACTGCATCCACAGAAGACAAACATGTTAGACATTTATGGAGGGGACCAGGAGGGTCTTCTGGGCCACTACACTAACAGGGCATGGGGTCTAGTGGATGTGTTAGGGCAGGCACAAAAGGCGACTGGGCCCAGGATGCCCTCAACAACCACCAGTGGAGAGGACCATCTGATCATCCAACAAGCATGAGCAGCTCCATCTATTTTGTTGTCCACCATCCAAAGACAGGTGGCATCATCGTTACAGGCCCCTTGGTCTGTTAAAACCATTTCCAGGCCATTGGCTTAAAGACTTTTGGTCTCATGGTGCCCATTATGTGTACCCACCCTCTTTGCCATTGTGTCGTTAATGATGAAACTAGCGTGCTATGCAGTGCAACCAAATTGTGTTCAGCGACAAAGCCTGGTTTAGATTTGCAGCTCACAACAGCTGTGTTCATGTCTAGAGATCTGGGGGTAAGCGCCTCAATCTTGCCTTTGCTGTCCCATATATCAGTCGGTCACCCTAGTGATATGTTCAGGACATCTTGCAGCCAGATGTGTTCCTCTCATGCCAGGGCTTCCAAGAGGCAGCAGGATAATACTCGGCCGCACACACAAGGCTGTAGTATGAATGTCCCCACAACATTGTCTGCCCACTCACCTGATTTATCGCCAATAGAACATGTATGGGACCATCTAGGTCACTAACTTCGAAAGCCTATGAGTTTGCCCGATCTAGAGGCTCAGTTGCAGCAAACATGGATTAATATGCCCGGGATATCATGCAGAATCAGTATGCCTCCATGCTTGCCCATATCACATCTTACTTATATCATATACATTTTCATTTGATTCTAACAATTTCTTCTAGATGTTTGATTTTTTTTTGACAATGAGTGTATTTTCATACTCTTAGTCCTTGATGTTTTTTCTTTCTTCTGGACAACTTATCCAAAAATCACAGACAGCCATCATGTTATATGGACATATTAGAAAACCATAATGAATGATAAAGATTATAAGCGATACGTGTCTGGATGTCAGATACTGATGTCATCGCCTTAGGCCGTGCTCACACGACCGTAAGTGTAGAACGCTAGGTCACGCAGCATTTTACCACTGTGGAGCCGCCGATGGCCGGTGTACTGCCGTGTATGGCAGCGAAATTGTACTGCGCATGACAGCGTATCTCACATATGTTGTCATATGCAGTATACCTTTTTTTTTAGGTTTCCTGCGACGTTGCAATGCCCTCTCGCACGCGTGTGTATGTAGCAAAATAGATCATGCTGCGTTCTTTATTATGCTCTCATATTATGCAATTCCAACACGCTAACGTGAGCGGAACTGAGTAAGGTAATGTAATTGATTGCCTGTGAATTACCGTTGATCACACTGGTGTACAGAGCCCTGTAATACATGGTACTCATACACTCGTGTGAGACCAGCCTTTCCAGCATTTACCGTGAGCTGTTTAATAATAACTTGCTTAAATAACAGCAGGTTCGAAAAATTCACAGTCGCATCTCCCTTTTCACGAATACTGGGAAAAAGTATTTTTTACCAACCATCCAGGAATTTGCGGACAGTTCACAGCTCTGTACACAAGTGCAGAGGGCCCTATAGCCACTAGAGGGCGAGGAGGAGGCAATTTCACTTCGGCTGATGATTTCCTCCCATAGTATCTAATGCTGCTACTCAGTTTTTGTATACATGATGATAACTGATTTAGATTTATCATTAACAGCTGCACCATTGGTGCTTTTTTGACTCTAAATAAGTTGCAGATCTGCAGTTGATTTTGGTTGCTGCTCCTTTCACACTGGAGAGGAGTGGCAGGTCTGCAGTTGATTTTTTTAAACTCTTTCTTATTAACATTTTTCCATAATATACAGACATAAGCAGGCAGTATTGATGATATATAGTAAGATCATATATACCATGCATTTCCTTTTACATCAATTATGTCTTAGTATTTCTGTTAACACGTTTGAATATGGACATAGCCTTCCCAGTTTTATATTCTATGTGTAACACTTATGCCTCATACTTGCACTCTACCTTCTCTACCCCCCCCCCCCCCCCATCCCTTTCCTTTCAAACCTCCCAATACCATCCTTATAAAACAATAACAATAACTAATATCAACCCAGCAGTGGACACTACTAGCGATCCTTTGCCTTCTATGCTATGCTATCTTTAAGGTTCCCAGACGGTTCGCGTCATCTTGAGTATAGTACCACATTGTGTTGGTGAACTGCCTCATACATTCAGTGATTTTGTTGGGGTTTAGATACTTCTTTATAAAATCCCTCAAGTTTTTAAAAATTGGGGGCTTGCAATGTCACGCGCTGCTCTATCTTCACTCTCTTCATTTTCAAGACGTATTTTAGTTGCTGTAAAGTATCATTTATCCCTGGGGGTCGGCGGGGGGGGGGGGGGGGGGGGGGCATTGGCTTGTAACCAATTGTTCAATAAACATCTCTTACTTATCAAGAGAGTAGTATGTATCATATTGGCCTTTCTCGTCTGATCCGGGAGAAAGTGGGATATGAATATTTGTGGTGTTAACTGAAAGAACTGACCTCCAATATCTTGCACCAGCTTTTGAATCTCAGCCCAGTACTTTTTGATCTTAGGACAGTGCCAGATGTCATGTAGGAAGTCAGATTTTGGCAGGGAGCATCTAGGGCATTTTAGGAAAACATTTTTTTTTAATGGACATAGACTAGAGATGAGCGAACACCAAAATGTTCGGGTGTTCGTTATTCGTAACGAACTTCCCGTGATGCTCGAGGGTTCGTTTCGAACAACGAACCCCATTGAAGTCAATGGGCGACCAGAACATTTTTGTATTTCGCCGATGCTCGCTAAGGTTTTCATGTGTGAAAATCTGGGCAATTCAGGAAAGTGATGGGAATGACACAGTGACGGATAGGGCAGGCGAGGGGCTACATGTTGGGCTGCATCTCAAGTTCCCAGGTCCCACTATTAAGCCACAATACCGGCAAGAGTGGGCCCCCCCCCTCCCAACAACTTTTACTTCTGAAAAGCCCTCATTAGCATGGCATACCTTTGCTAAGCACCACACTACCTCCAACAAAGCACAATCACTGCCTGCATGACACTCCACTGACACTTCTCCTGGGTTACATGCTGCCCAACCGCCCCCCCTCCCCCCCACAGCGCACACCAAAGTGTCCCTGCGCAGCCTTCAGCTGCCCTCATGCCACACCACGCTCATGTCTATTTAGAATTGCGTCTGCCATGACGAGGGACCGCAGGCACACACTGCAGAGGTTGGCACGGCTAGGCAGCGACCCTCTTTAAAAGTGGCGGAGCGATAGCCCACAATGCTGTACAGAAGCAATGAGAAATAGAATCCTGTGCCACCGCCATCAGGAGCTGCACACGTGGGCATAGCAATGGGGAACCTATGTGCCACACACTATTCATTCTGTCAAGGTGTCTGCATGCCCCAGTCAGACCGGGCTTTTTAATTCATAGACACAGGCAGGTACAACTCCCTATTGTGAAGTCCCTGTCGACCCACAGCATGGGTGGCTCCCTGGAACCCACCGGCGGTACACAGAAATATCCCATTGCATTGCCCAACACAGCTGAGGTAGTAATGTCGTGCTTAATGCAGGTGGGCTTCGGCCCACACTGCATGCCCCAGTCTGACTGGGGTTCTTTATAAGTGTACAGATGTAGTAAAAACTCCGTGTGCACCTACAGCATGGGTGGGTGCCAGGAAGCCACCGGCGGTACATAGAAATATCCCATTGCATTGCCCAACACAGCTGAGGTAGTAATGTTGTGCTTAACCCTTTCCAATCCAATTTGTATATGGTTTTCCTAGGGGGCTTACTCTTTTTCTGCTGTTATACAACGGCGCTATATGCTGGCTAAAGCCAGTACTGCATGAGCTGACACGTAGGATAGGCTCCGACAGCAGAGAGGCTGGCAATATACAGTAAGAGAACCCCGACGGACGTCTACCAACAACGGAGCTGTACAGCCTTAAACCCTAATGTCTTCACAGGTCACACAGTGGACTGGAAAGGGTTAATGCAGGTGGGTTTCGGCCCACACTGCATGCCCCAGTCAGACTGGGGCTCTTTACAAGTGGACACATGTAGGTTTAACTCCCTGTGGACCCACTGCCTGGGTGGGTGCCAGGAAGCCACCGGCGGTACATAGAAATATCCCATTGCATTGCCCAACACAGCTGAGGTAGTAATGTCGTGCGTAATACAGGTGGGCTTCAGCCCACACTGCATGCCCCAGTCAGACGGGTTCTTTAGAAGTGTACAGATGTATTAAAAACTCAGTGTGCACCTACAGCATGGGTGGCTCCCTGGAACCCACCGGCGGTACACAAAAATATCCCATTGCATTGCCCAACACAGCTGAGGTAGTAATGTCGTGCGTAATACAGGTGGGCTTCGGCCCACACTGCATGCCCCAGTCAGACTGGGGTTCTTTACAAGTGGACACATGTAGGTTTAACTCCCTGTGGACCCACTGCCTGGGTGGGTGCCAGGAAGCCACCGGCGGTACATAGAAATATCCCATTGCATTGCCCAACACAGCTGAGGTAACGTCAGCTGTAATGCAGGTGGGCTAAAAATTAATTTGATTACACTGTAGGCGAGGGCCCACAAAAATTGCTGTATCAACAGTACTAATGTACATCCCAAAAATTGGCCATGGCCAGCCAAGAGGGCAGGTGAAACCCATTAATCGCTTTGGTTAATGCGGCTTAAGTGGTAACTAGGCCTGGAGGCAGCCCAGTGTAACGAAAAATTGGTTCAAGTTAAAGTTCCAATGCTTTTAAGCGCATTGAAACTTATAAAAATTGTTCTGAAAAATTATTTGAGTGAGCCTTGTGGCCCTAAGAAAAATTGCCCGTTCAGCGTGATTACGTGAGGTTTCAGGAGGAGGAGCAGGAGGAGGAGGAGGAGGAATATTAGACACAGATTGATGAAGCAGAAATGTCCCCGTTTTGGATGGTGAGAGAGAACGTAGCTTCCATCCGCGGGTGCAGCCTACGTATTGCTTACGTATCGCTGCTGTCCGCTGGTGGAGAACAGAAGTCTGGGGAAATCCAGCCTTTGTTCATCTTGATGAGTGTTAGCCTGTCGGCACTGTCGGTTGACAAGCGGCTACGCTTATCTGTGATGATTCCCCCAGCCGCACTAAACACCCTCTCCGACAACACGCTAGCCGCAGGACAAGCAAGCACCTCAAGGGCATACAGGGCTAGTTCAGGCCACGTGTCCAGCTTCGACACCCAGTAGTTGTAGGGGGCAGAGGCGTCACCAAGGATGGTCGTGCGATCCGCTACGTACTCCCTCACCATCCTTTTGCAGTGCTCCCGCCGACTCAGCCGTGACTGGGGAGCGGTGACACAGTCTTGGTGGGGAGCCATAAAGCTGGCCAGGCCCTTAAAGACTGTTGCACTGCCTGGGATGTACATGCTGCTCGATCTACGCACATCCCCTGCAACATGGCCCTCGGAACTGCGCCTTCTGCCACTAGCGCTGTCGGCTGGGAATTTTACCATCAGCTTGTCCGCAAGGGTCCTGTGGTATAGCAACACTCTCGAACCCCTTTCCTCTTCGGGAATCAGAGTGGGCAGGTTCTCCTTATACCGTGGATCGAGCAGTGTGTACACCCAGTAATCCGTAGTGGCCAGAATGCGTGCAACGCGAGGGTCACGAGAAAGGCATCCTAACATGAAGTCAGCCATGTGTGCCAGGGTACCTGTACGCAACACATGGCTGTCTTCACTAGGAAGATCACTTTCAGGATCCTCCTCCTCCTCCTCCTCCTCCTCCTCCTCCTCAGGCCATACACGCTGAAAGGATGACAGGCAATCAGCCGGTTTACCGTCAGCAGCGGCCCAAGCTGTCTCTTCCCCCTCCTCCTCATCCTCCTCATGCTCCTCCTCCTGTACGCGCTGAGAAATAGACAGGAGGGTGCCCTGACTATCCAGCGGCATACTGTCTTCCCCCGCCCCCGTTTCCGAGCGCAAAGCAGCTGCCTTTATGGTTTGCAGGGAATTTCTCAAGATGCATAGCAGAGGAATGGTGACGCTAATGATTGTAGCATCGCCGCTCACCACCTGGGTAGACTCCTCAAAATTACCAAGGACATGGCAGATGTCTGCCAACCAGGCCCACTCTTCTGAAAGGAATTGAGGAGGCTGACTCCCACTGCGCCGCCCATGTTGGAGTTGGTATTCGACTATAGCTCTACGCTGTTCATAGAGCCTGGCCAACATGTGGAGCGTAGAGTTCCACCGTGTGGGCACGTCGCACAGCAGTCGGTGCACTGGCAGCTTAAAGTGATGTTGCAGGGTGCGCAGGGTGGCAGCGTCCGTGTGGGACTTGCGGAAATGTGCGCAGAGCCGGCGCGCCTTTACGAGCAGGTCTGACAAGCGTGGGTAGCTTTTCAGAAAGCGCTGAACCACCAAATTAAAGACGTGGGCCAGGCATGGCACGTGTGTGAGGCTGCCGAGCTGCAGAGCCGCCACCAGGTTACGGCCGTTGTCACACACGACCATGCCCGGTTGGAGGCTCAGCGGCGCAAGCCAGCGGTCGGTCTGCTGTGTCAGACCCTGCAGCAGTTCGTGGGCCGTGTGCCTCTTATCGCCTAAGCTGAGTAGTTTCAGCACGGCCTGCTGACGCTTGCCCACCGCTGTGCTGCCACACCGCGCGACACCGACTGCTGGCGACATGCTGCTGCTAACACATCTTGATTGTGAGACAGAGGAGGAGGAGGAGGAGGAGGGTGCTTTAGTGGAGGAAGCATACACCTCCGCAGATACCAGCACCGAGCTGGGGCCCGCAATTCTGGGGGTGGGTAGGACGTGAGCGGTCCCAGGCTCTGACTCTGTCCCAGCCTCCACTAAATTCACCCAATGTGCCGTCAGGGAGATGTAGTGGCCCTGCCCGCCTGTGCTTGTCCACGTGTCCGTAGTTAAGTGGACCGTGGCAGTAACCGCGTTGGTGAGGGCGCGCACAATGTTGCGGGAGACGTGGTCGTGCAGGGCTGGGACGGCACATCGGGAAAAGTAGTGGCGACTGGGAACTGAGTAGCGCGGGGCCGCCGCCTCCATGATACTTTTGAAGGACTCCGTTTCCACAACCCTATACGGCAGCATCTCAAGGCTGATGAATTTTGCGATGCGGACGGTTAACGTTTGAGCGTGCGGGTGCGTGGCGGCGTACTTGCGCTTGCGCTCGAACACTTGCGCAAGCGACGTCTGAACGGTGCGCTGAACTACACTGCTGGATGGGGCCGAGGACAGCGGAGATGAGGGTGTGGGTGCAGGCCATGAGGCGGTAGTGCCTGTGTCCTGAGAGGGGGGTTGCATCTCAGTGGCAGGTTGGGGCACAGGGGGAGAGGCAGGGGTGCAAACCGGAGGCGGTGAACGGCCTTTGTCCCACCTTGCGGGGTGCTTGGCCATCATATGTCTGCGCATGGTGGTGGTGGTGAGGCTGTTGGTGTTGGCTCCCCGGCTGAGCTTTGCGCGACAAAGGTTGCACACCACTGTTCGTCGGTCGTCAGGCGTCTCTGTGAAAAACTGCCAGACCTTAGAGCACCTCGGCCTCCGCAGGGTGGCATGGCGCGAGGGGGCGCTTTGGGAAACACTTGGTGGATTATTCGGTCTGGCCCTGCCTCTACCCCTGGCCCTGGCCACCGCACTGCCTCTTGCAACCTGCCCTGCTGATGCCCTTGACTCCCCCTCTGAAGACCTGTCCTCCTGAGTAAGCGTTGCACACCAGGTGGGGTCAGTCACCTCATCGTCCTGCTGCTCTTCCTCCGAATCCTCTGTGCGCTGCTCCCTGGGACTTACTGCCCTTACTACTACCTCACTGCAAGACAACTGTGTCTGATCGTCATCGTCCTACTGACCCACAGAAAGTTGTTGAGACAGTTGGCGGAAGTCCCCAGCCTCTTCCCCCGGACCCCGGGAACTTTCGAATGGTTGGGCATCAGTGACGATAAACTCCTCTGGTGGGAGAGGAACCGCTGCTGCCCAATCTAAGCAGGGGCCCGAGAACAGTTCCTGGGAGTGCTCCCGCTCCTGAGCAGGTGTTATTGTAGTGGAGTGAGGAGGCTGGGAGGAAGGAGGAGCAGCAGACAGAGGATTCGGATTGGCAGCAGTGGACGGCGCAGAACTGCGGGTAGACGATAGGTTGCTCGAAGCACTTTCTGCCATCCAGGACAGGACCTGCTCACACTGCTCATTTTCTAATAACCGTCTCCCGCGTGGACCCATTAATTGGGCGATGAATGTGGGGACGCCAGAAACGTGCCTCTCTCCTAATCGCGCAGCAGTCGGCTGCGACACACCTGGATCAGGAGCTTGGCCTGTGCCCACACCCTGACTTGGCCCTCCGCGTCCTCGGCCGCGTCCACGTCCTCTAGGCCTACCCCTACCCCTCAGCATGCTGTATTACCAGTGATTTGATTTCACAGGCAGGAAATAAATTGGCGCAAGACTGCAGGCCAAATATAATTTTTGCCCTTTTTGGAAAACGAAAGGCCCCACTGCCTCTAGTGAATGAATTATCTAAGTTTAATAACTGTGCTGTGTCCCTGCTTATGTGTCACAGAACGTGAGGGTAGCAGAGTTATTATAACTCTTGGAGAGCAGGTATTTTTTTCCCAATTAAGGAAAGCAAATGGCGAAGCCAGCAGTAAAGCGTAGCTGGGTGCGTATGATTTAGCACTGTTCTTCACGCAGCTCACACGTCTCCACAGGCGTAAGGACGGACAGAGGCTGGACAAATAGATTTGTTTTCAGTTTTTTCCCACCAACAGGCAGCACTGCGTATATTCAATGAACATGAGAAGTTTAATAACTGTGCTGTGTCCCTGCTTATGTGTCACAGAACGTGAGGGTAGCAGAGTTATTATAACTCTGGCAGAGCAGGTATTTTTTTCCCAATTAAGGAAAGCAAATGGCGAAGCCAGCAGTAAAGCGTAGCTGGGTGCGTATGATTTAGCAATGTTTTTCACGCAGCTCACACGTCTCCACAGGCGTAAGGACGGACAGAGGCTGGACAAATAGATTTGTTTTCAGTTTTTTCCCACCAACAGGCAGCACTGCGTATATTCAATGAACATGAGAAGTTTAATAACTGTGCTGTGTCCCTGCTTATGTGTCACAGAACGTGAGGGTAGCAGAGTTATTATAACTCTGGCAGAGCAGGTATTTTTTTCCCAATTAAGGAAAGCAAATGGCGAAGCCAGCAGTAAAGCGTAGCTGGGTGCGTATGATTTAGCAATGTTTTTCACGCAGCTCACACGTCTCCACAGGCGTAAGGACGGACAGAGGCTGGACAAATAGATTTGTTTTCAGTTTTTTCCCACCAACAGGCAGCACTGCGTATATTCAATGAACATGAGAAGTTTAATAACTGTGCTGTGTCCCTGCTTATGTGTCACAGAACGTGAGGGTAGCAGAGTTATTATAACTCTGGCAGAGCAGGTATTTTTTTCCCAATTAAGGAAAGCAAATGGCGAAGCCAGCAGTAAAGCGTAGCTGGGTGCGTATGATTTAGCAATGTTTTTCACGCAGCTCACACGTCTCCACAGGCGTAAGGACGGACAGAGGCTGGACAAATAGATTTGTTTTCAGTTTTTTCCCACCAACAGGCAGCACTGCGTATATTCAATGAACATGAGAAGTTTAATAACTGTGCTGTGTCCCTGCTTATGTGTCACAGAACGTGAGGGTAGCAGAGTTATTATAACTCTGGCAGAGCAGGTATTTTTTTCCCAATTAAGGAAAGCAAATGGCGAAGCCAGCAGTAAAGCGTAGCTGGGTGCGTATGATTTAGCAATGTTTTTCACGCAGCTCACACGTCTCCACAGGCGTAAGGACGGACAGAGGCTGGACAAATAGATTTGTTTTCAGTTTTTTCCCACCAACAGGCAGCACTGCGTATATTCAATGAACATGAGAAGTTTAATAACTGTGCTGTGTCCCTGCTTATGTGTCACAGAACGTGAGGGTAGCAGAGTTATTATAACTCTGGCAGAGCAGGTATTTTTTTCCCAATTAAGGAAAGCAAATGGCGAAGCCAGCAGTAAAGCGTAGCTGGGTGCGTATGATTTAGCAATGTTTTTCACGCAGCTCACACGTGTCCACAGGCGTTAGGACGGACAGAGGCTGGACAAATAGATTTGTTTTCAGTTTTTTCCCACCAACAGGCAGCACTGCGTATATTCAATGAACATGAGAAGTTTAATAACTGTGCTGTGTCCCTGCTTATGTGTCACAGAACGTGAGGGTAGCAGAGTTATTATAACTCTGGCAGAGCAGGTATTTTTTTCCCAATTAAGGAAAGCAAATGGCGAAGCCAGCAGTAAAGCGTAGCTGGGTGCGTATGATTTAGCAATGTTTTTCACGCAGCTCACACGTGTCCACAGGCGTTAGGACGGACAGAGGCTGGACAAATAGATTTGTTTTCAGTTTTTTCCCACCAACAGGCAGCACTGCGTATATTCTATGAATAATAACTGTGTTGTGGCCCTGCCTATACAATTCTTTCCCTGCAGTATCAATGGAGGGTGGAATGCTCTGCAGAGGCGATTTTGAGAAGCCCAAAAAAAATGCAGCACAGCCAACAGCAGCCTGGACAGTACTGCACACGGATAAATATGGCCCTAGAAAGGACCGTTGAGGTTCTTGAAGGCTACACTCACTCCTAACACTCTCCCTGCCTATGCAGCACTTCTGTCCCTAATGCCGGGTGCAACGGTCTGCAGAGGCGATTTTGAGAAAAAAAAAAATCCCACTGCTAACAGCAGCCAACACACAGCTATCAGTGGCCCTAATAAGGACCTTTGGGGGGTCTTGAAGCCTACACTAACTACCAATTCTTTCCCTACAGCAGCTCCGGTATAAACAGCACTGTCCCTCATCTAACTCACACCGCATCTGAGGCGAGCCGCGGGAGGGGCCGACTTTTATATTAGGCGAACACCTGATCTCGCCAGCCACTCACAGCAGGGGGGTGGTATAGGGCTTAAACGTTGCAGGGGGAAGCTGTAATGCCTTCCCTGTCTTTCAATTGGCCAGAAAAGCGCGCTAACGTCTCAGGGAAGGAAGTGAAAGTAACCAGAACACCGCATGGTGTTCGTTACGAATAACGAACATCCCGAACAGCCTAATATTCGCACGAATATCAAGCTCGGACGAACGCGTTCGCTCATCTCTAACATAGACTAAATGAAAAAAAAATTAACCCCAAAAAACGGACGTGGGTATAGCGAGGTAATTAGGGTGTGAGAGGCGCTGATGATTGGCTGATGGGCACAGGATTTTTCGCTGCTATCTTTCTCCTCTCACAAGACTCTCTCAGTGAGGGGAGGAAGATATGCAGGACTAATCCTGTGCCGTATTTACTAAACACATGACATGGGTGGCTGTGATAGGTATATCACAGCCATCCATGTTAGCAGGGTTCCAATCACTGTGGTCCCTGCTGGTTACTATGCCTAAGTCACTGTGGTATATGCTTGTACTGCGTATATGCAGCCATTTTGTCGGTACATGCGTAGATCAGCGGGGGTACCCAGCACTTTAGTAGGCTTCGAGGGACCTTTGGTGAGTATTTTCATCTTCCCTGGCAGATTGGCTCTGTGAAGGGAGATGAAACTAACTTTATTTCACTTTTTTAAACTTTTCTGTGATTGGATAACGGCGATCACGGTCCCAGGGACGAGTCACAACGGTCCCCGATGGCTTCTCCAGCCGGGAGATTCCAAATCACCAACATCGAACAGATCTTCTGTCCAGGCATCGCCATTTTTCCTTTGGCGTGTGCACAAAAGCTGCTGGAAGGTCCTTTCCGGACCAGATCATCGCGGGACATCATGGAGGATCCAATCCGTGAGGGGAGCTGAAGCTCTTAACTTTTTTTTTCTTTTTATTTACATCCATGCAATCGGCATTATCTGTTGGAAAACAATGATTGCATGACAATCTGATAATTTACAGGACATCACAGGCGCTGCAGCCAATGGCAGTGCTGTGATTGGCTGTAGCACCTGGGACGTTTTGTGAATCTGATGTCAGGACCCAGAGCAGCAACATGGGACACATCGGGGAGAGGGGTCTATATGCCTGATAGTTATTTTAATACATGAGGTTTTATAGGAAAAAAAAAACTTTTCTGAAAACCCCTTAACCCCTTCTCGCCCCATGACGTAAGCGTACGTCATGGGAGCGGGGTACTTCCTGCAAAATGATGTACCCTTACGTCATGGGGATAGCGCGAGATCATAGCATATCTCGCGCTATCCCACAGTGGGAGCCGGCTGTCACTAGTAGCCAGCATCCCGCTGCAACGGCAGGGGGCATCAGAGATGCGCCCCCCGCTGCTAACCCCTTCCCTGCCGCGATCTAAGTATATCGCGACAGCTAAAGGGTTCACAGAGGGAGCGCGCTTAGTGAAACGTACAATACATTGAACATGCTTATTATCCTACACGGCAAAAAGCGTTTAAAAAATGCTAAAAAACTGAGGCAAAATGCTAATTTTTAGCATTTTGCCTCCCAAAACAACGCAATAAAAGTGATCCAAAAAAACGTGTGTACCCCAAAATGGTACCAATAAAAACTACAGCTCGTCCCGCAAGAATAAGCCCTCACAGAGCTCCGTCCATGGAAAAATAAAAAAGTTATAGGACTTTGAATGCAGTGAGTTTAGAAAAAAATAATAATTTCCCCAAAAAAGGGTTTTTATTGTGGAAAAGTGGAAAAACTTAAAAAAATGTAAGAATTTTGGTATCATTGTAACCGTACCGGTCCGCAGAAAAACATGTAGTGTGTTATTTATGCTGCATAATTAACGCTTTAAAAAAAAAAAATCTATGGCAGAATTGATGCGTTTTCTCTCCCTACGATCATAAAAAAAATAATAAAAGTTTTACAATATAGTCTATGTACCCAAAAGAGGTACCAATAAAAACTACAGTTCGCCACGCAATAAACAAGCCCTTATACGGCCGCGTCGACGGAAAAAGTAAAAAAGTTATGGCTTTTGAAAAATGGAGATGAAAAACTACCAAAAATCGTTTGGTCCTCAACACCAAAATAGGCCATGTCCTTAAGGGGTTAATTTGCAATTGCTTAGTGTTAAAAGGATACCCCTTTATGTCATCTGGGAAATATGAACTATCTTTTGGTATTTAGTTCTGAGGTGAGAAAGGTGAGACTTATGATTGTGGGAAATTGGAGTCCAAACGTTATTTATTTTAGATGAAGCAGGAGGAGGTTGTCCATTTATCCATCTGAAGGAAAACTGTATTGCGTTTTGATAACTAATGGCGCATTCACATGGGGATTCATCCAGATATCGTGCGTGAAAAGAACACGTTGCTTTCAATGTATTTACTCACATGAGCGACTTTTCTCTCTGAAATAAGGAAGATGGAATGATACCTCTGCAGCGCCACCTATTGGATGGCAGCATTCCTGCAAATCAATGTACAACGCTTTAACGAGTCTGTAAAACAATGATTGGGAATAGGACACCCCTCTTTTCTCTTGGACTAATGGTCCAAGATTGAAAGATCACTGCATGCCCTATTTTTGGGCTATCCTGTTTTTAGAACCGCTCATTGTTTATCATGGCAAGAAAATTCCCATCGCAGTTGCATGTAGTTGAGACTTTCACACACGTGAAAATCGCACGTTGCAGAGATCTGATACATTTTTCTTGCAAAACGCATTGCAACTCAGTGAGTTTCTCGGACCGATATCTGACTTGCCCATGTGAATGCATCCTTAGTATTGCTTAAAAAGCTGGTGGACAAGGCAACAGAGTTTTGTGAAAAGTGCCTGGGAATCTGTAGCCTAAGATAGCAGCAATATCTGCTTCATGTTGAACATTTCCCCTCATAACTTCAATATATTTAAGGGCTTGCCTTTTAAAAAACATCTTTAAAAAAAAAAACAAGAAAATTGACACTAACCCAAAAAACGCAAGTGAAAAATGTGCTATTTGTATCATGTTTAATGTTTCCCTGCTGACTTGCAGCCAAGCTTGCGATCCTTTGCTGCGGCTGTGACAGCCACAGCGGGGATTCCCTCCATCCCTGAAGTGATGCGAGGCTGTTTTCACATGAAAACTCCTCGCATCCACTGGTTTCACATGGTTGGGAGAGCGATATTGGATGCTAACCTGGGTATCTCCGGTATATTATCATGTATGTGCAGCTGCTGTATATAGTGATTGTTACGATCGTGTGGGCAACCTAAGCATGGGAGCCCACCCGATTGTACCCCAAAAATGGGGAGAATGGATGGGATGCACGCACACAGGTAGCACCAGGGTCACACGGGATTCACACAGGTTTCAGGCAACTGACCCTGTTCTACACGGGAAGATGGCATGGCCCTACCTAAGCGGGGAACATTACCCCAATAAGGGCAGCCCAGCGGTCTTCGGAACTCGGCCCTAGCTGATCCTAGGAACCACCCCACAGAACAGGAGGCATACACATGCCACATGACAAAGACAGAACAGGATCCACAGCACACAACATGTAACCACTAGAAACAGATAAGCTGAACGTAAATACCAGGTATTGGTTGACATGTTGTACAAGATGTTGGAAGCTAGCGGGCCACTTCACGGCTCCTGGTTATACCGCTAGTCCCTACACTAACCAGGAGTCCAATAGAACCGGACAGCGTTCACACAGAAGGCTGCAACAGGACAGGACACAGATAGCAGGTCACGCAGCAGACTGACAAGAAACTGACAGAATTTAAACGTACAAACGGACATGAACCAGCAAGACAGAGATCACTCAACAAAGCTTGCAACAGGACAGAACAAAGCACTGGACACACAGCCAGCTGCATCAGGAACAGGACAGAGAACAGGGAACAGAGCCAGACAGACTCCACTCAGATCACATGCACACAGAAGGAACTCACCGCAAGTCTATGTGTCCTCATACCGGACAAGTTCTGTGTCCTGTAACAAGTTACAGGACACAGAACTCTATTTAGTGTGAAAATACCTTTAACTGTCTCTAGTCTGCATGATAAAATCTAATTCCTCCAACCCCAAACGTTTAGTACCATCTGCCTACCCCATCTGTTAAATACATATAATTATTCACTATGGTGGACATTATATAGTAAAATGGGTGTTAGTTTTATGCAAATGATTGCAGGATTGTGAGACCCCAGATAAAGACCCTTTTAGACACAACGATTTTCGCTCAAAAATCGCTCAAAGCCGTCTTTTGAGTGATAATGATTGTGCCTAACTGCACTGACATTGTGCAGTTTTCATTAAGCCATCGCTGATCTTTCAGCATGCTGAAAGATCAGCGATCAGTTATCAGGAATTCACAGCGACATACAGCTGATACTATTGTTTCAGCTGTATCCCGCTCCCTGATGACAATTCCTGATAACTGATCGCTGATCTTTCAGCATGCTGAAAGATCAGCGATGGCTTAATGAAAACTGCACAATGTCAGTGCAGTCAGGCACAATGACAATCCTGCAATCATTTGCATAAAACTAACACCCATTTTACTATATAATGTCCACCATAGTGAATAATTATATGTATTTAACAGATGGGGTAGGCAGATGGTACTAAACGTTTGGGGTTGGAGGAATTCGATTTTAACATGCAGACTATAGACAGTTAAAGGTGTTTTCACACTTAATAGAATTCTTCTCTATTCACAAGATAGGGCATAAACATTTGATCGCTTGGGTCTGATGGCTGGGCACCAGTGATCATGATAACTGCATACCGCGACTGCTCCATGTGAAACGACTGGCGGTGCATGTGAGGGTCTGAATGACATTGCAGAAATAGATTGAATGTTGCCCTTTTTTTCACACTCTCCATAATAGTGTTGCAGATAGAGCTTGCCTTAAATAAATTACATAGTAACATAGTATGTTAGGCTGAATGAAGACAATCTCCATCTAGTCCAGCCTGTTTATACTCCTGTGTTGTTGATCCAGAGGAAGGCAAAAAAAAAAAAAACAACGAGCCAATTTAGCTCCTTTGAAGGAAAAAATCCTTCCTGACTCCATAATGGTAGCCAGAGTAATCCCTGGATAAACATTTGAGATCAACAACCCCCAATGTCTATATCCTGTAATATCATAGCGCACATGAGTTGAAAGACATCTAGTCCCCTCTTAAACTTCTCTATGGGCTTTGCCATCATAACATTCTCAGGCAGAGTATTCCACAGTCTCACAGCTCTTACAGTAAAGAACCCCCTACTGTGTTGGTGATGAAACCTGCTTTCTTCTAGACGGAGCGGATGCCCTCTCGTTACCGTCACAGTCCTGGGTATAAACAGATCATGGTAGAGATCCTTGTATTGTCCCCTAATGTATTTATGCATAGTTATTTGGTCGCCCCCTTAACCGTCAGCCTCTCTGGGTATTCCAGTCCTCCCATTCTGTTTATTAATTTAGTTGCCCTACTTTGAACCCCCTCAAGCATTCCAAATCTTTCCTGAGCATCGGTGTCCAGAACTGTACACAGTATTCCATGTGAGGTCTGGGAAGTGCCTTATATAGTGAAAGAATAATGTTCTCATCCCTCGTCCCTATACCTCTTTTAATGCATCCCAAGATTTTATTTGCTTTTGTAGCAGCTGACTGGCATTGGTTGCTCCAGTTAAGTCTACAGTCCACTAGTACCCCCAGGTCTTCTTCCATATCACTTTTCCCTAGCTGTACCCCATTTAGTGTATATTGGTGACATCCGTTTCTCCTGCCCATGTGCATAACCTTACATTTATCAACATTGAACTTCATTTGCCATTTTTCTACCCAAGACCCCAGTTTATCTAGGTCCTTTTACAGCCGTTCATTGTCCTCCATTGTATTATCTCATATAATTTTGTATCATCGGCAAATATTGATATTTTACTGTACAGTCTCTCTATCAGGTCATTGATAAATATATTGAATAGAATGGAGCCAAGTACTGAACCCTGTGACACCCCACGAACAACGGGCCCAATCAGAGTATGAACCATTGATTACCACCCTTTTTTTTCTATCTCTGAGCCACTTCTTTACCCAGATACACACTTTTTGCCAAGTCCAAGCTGTCTAATTTTGTATATAAACCTATTATGTGGCACAGTGTCAAATGCTTTAGAGAAATCCAGATATATGAGATCAATAGACTCTCCCTGGCCCAGCCTAGAACTTACTTCATTGTAGAAGCTGATCAAATTGGTCTAACATGATCGACCCCTCATGAACCCATGCTGATGGCGTTATGCCATTGTTTCTCAGAACCCCCTCGAATATTTTTCCAATTATTGAAGTGAGACTTACTGGCCTGTAGTTACCAGGCTCTCTTTTAGACCTCTTTTTGTATATTGGAATCACATTGGCAATGCGCCAATCCAGTGGTATAATCCCGGTGTCAATAGTGTCCATAAATATAAGAAATGTCGGTCTAGCTATCTTGTCACTTAGTTCCCTTAGAAGCCTTGGTTGTATTCTATCTGGGCCTGGCGATTTTAATCTTCTTTAACCGGTTGTGCACTTCCTCCTGTGTAAGGCATGCAATATTTAGCAGGGAAGGGAGGTTGTTTTTTTCCCCTTTGCCTTTTCCCCCATTGTCTTCTATGGTTTTCTATGGTTTCTCCTGCATTATGTGTTATAGGGCTAGTGCTTTCAATGCAAATCCTTTGGGTTATTTTTGCTCTCTTTGGTGATCACTTTTTTGCCTCCTCCTTAGCAATTTTGATCTTTTATTTATATGATTTGTTTTTTTTCCCTGTATGATTTTAGCGCTTCTTCGCTTGCTTTAGTAGTTTAAACACTTTCTTTTTTTCGTTTATTGCCCCCTAACAGTCTTGTTGAGCTACATTGGTTTCCTTCTACTTGTAGTTCTTTTATTTTTAAGGGGTATGAACTGCTCACATGAGGTAATTAGGATGTTCATAAACTTCTCTCATTTGTCGTCTGTACTGTTATTTATGAGGATGTTGTCTCAATTAATGTAACCAATAGTAATTCTGAACTGATCAAATTTTGCTTTACTAAAGTTTAGTTTTTTTGTCACTCCCTGATATGGCTTCTTATTGAATGACAGCTGGAAATTAATTAGATTGTGGTCACTATTTTCCAAGTGTCCCTCAAACTGCACCCCCGAGATTCTGTCTGGTTTGTTGATTAATAATAAGTCAGAGTGGCCCTCCCTCTGGTTGGCTACTGCAAAAGTTGGATAAGGTAGTTTCATTTAATTGTTCTGAAGAACTTATCACCCTTGTGATATTTGCAGGTTTTGTCTTCCCATATTATATCCGTATAATTAAAGTCCCCTATAATAATTACTTCTTTGCGCTTTGAGACCTCTTCTATTATCCTTAATAATAAAATATCAGTTTCTTCCGTTGCTTTTGGTTGCCTATAGAAAACCCCTATCAGGATTTTGTTTTTTTTTTCTCTGTATTTCTACCCACAGAAATTCCACGCATTCATCTCCTGCACCTGTATCTTCTTGTAGCCTCGGCATTAACTACGATTTATATACAGACATACCCCTCCCCCTTTCTGATTTCCACGGTCTTTTCTGAAGAGATTATAGCCCTGCCAATTCACCGCTCAATCACACTTATCATCAAGCCATGTTTCCGTTGTTCCCACTATATCATAATTTTCATCAGACTTTCTCACTTCAAGCTCACTCATTTTACTGATCAGACTTCGTATAAATTGTATGGCAATGAATGTAAGGTTATTGTTGTTCTTTATATTCATTGTGCTACTAATGGTACTATTAGCTCTTCTGTCAGTTCTAACTGTACTAACCCCACCCCCTGCTCGACTCCCATTCCTATTACTTGGTCCCTGGTTTCTATCTACACTGTCTACCTCCCTGTTTCTCTTTTTGCCCTCTTCCCCAGTTTTTTAGTTTAGACACTCCTCCAGCCTTCTAGCCATCTTCTCCCCCAGCACAGCTGCACCCTACCCATTAAAATGCAGCTCATCCCTACAGTAAAGCCTGTAGCTGACAGCAAAGTCAGCCCAGTTCTGCAGGAACCTAAACCTCTCCTTCTTACACCAACTCCCTAAGATCCTGCTGCCTTTTTAGTGCGGCTTGTGGTGCAGGTAGTATTTCTGAGAAACTACCTTGGAGGTCCTCGCCCTAAGCTTGGATACTAGGTCCCTGAAATTGTTTTGAGGGCCCTCCATTGACCTCTAATTTATTCATTGATGCCAAGGTGCACCATGACCGCTGGATCCTCACCAGACCCTTCCAGTAATCTGTCAATCCGATCTGGGATGTGTTGAACTTGAGAGCCAGGAAGACAACACAGAAGGGAATGCTAGAGAAACTGTGCACCTGCTTCCTGAGTCAGAGTGGCAAACTATTAACAGCATTACTAAATTGCTTGAAGATGTTTATGGTGAAACCGCTAGTGCTGGAAATCTGAGAGCTGAGGCCAAAGGATGGAGGAGGGCATCCTACAATATACCAACTCTGTCCAAGAGCTTCTGCCCAGCATACAGATGAGAGATTCCTCTTGGCTAAAAACGCTGGAACCGGAAGATGAGATCCTGCGTAACCAGTTCATAATTGGAGTACGCAATGTCCTTGTGGATCTTTCACTAACTTTCCATCGATTGTTAACGGAAGTCATTTCCCCAAGCCAGAATGAGCTCTATGGCCCATTTGCTGTGAGATCTCAAATCGACGAAGGCCGCCGTATGATTGGAAGAGGGAAACCTTGGAAGAAAAAAGTCAGAAAATTACAAGATTCACTGAGTTCTGTCATTGAAGAATTAACCCAAGTGAAAGCTAGAATGGAACAACCCTGGATTGAAAGATTACATTATGAAGCACTTCAACACCCACTTATGCCATCATCTGCCATGAAAAGCTGAAGCATTCCTTTGACTCAGAGTGCAAACAGACATAGTGACTGAAGGCAATTCCAATGTTGGCAAGGTGGAAAGAGAGGCCACTTTGGCAGGGATTGCCAGGGTGGCAAATTGCCCTTCTTGTCAACGCTTACTGGAAAGGCGTAAAGTTCTAAAAATATGAGATTGAATCAAAAATTATCCACACTAGTCAACTTTCAGAAAAGACAAATACATTACTTTTTGACATAATCTGATTGCTTTTGAATACACTTTAAAAATACCTCTTTAAAAATCTTTTCGACTGAGCTGCGAGCCACAAGGCACTGCTGTCTTCACCTCTTTATCAAACATGAATGTTTGTTCTCGTAGGACTTCTTTCAGGTGACCAAACAGTGTTTTGTTTAAATGGACCACTAGCAGTGTATAATTTTCAGAGCAGAGCTGATAAGCAAGGTCCTAACTCGCTATTACCATTCTGTTACATCACAATAGAAATGCAGACTTGCTATCATATACATAAAGGCGAAAGCCCTTACTGACTAACTCATTGATTGACTCGCCACTTAAGGCCCATTTAGATGGGATGTGTGTCGGCAAACGATGCCCGACACTCATCCCCGCATATACTTGCTCATACTTGCCTTTGCATAAATGATGGATGATGAGCAGATATAAATAGCATAGTATAAATAGCAGCTGTTCAGTACTCAACAGCCGCTATGTTACGTCAATAGAGAGGGGCAGGGGAGCACAAGGAGAGAAATCTCCAGCAGCCTCCCTGCTGTGAGCCAGTGATACTAGCTCTCGTGCAGGTGCATGGGAGCTAGTATGTGCAGGGACGAGTGTCAGGCATCATCTGCCCGACAGTCGTCCCCTCTAAATGGGCCCTAATTCTCTAACTTCTCGGTGTCGTAGAAACATGAAGTTTGGCAGGAGCATTCTATAGTTCCTATGTAGGAAAAGTAAAGGGGTCACAACTTGATTATTCAATGCTAATTGAGAAAGTAAGTGCACCCCTATGTAATGTAACTTTCCGGTGTCGTACAAGCGTGAAATTTGGCACAAGCATTTTAGGTCCTAAATAGGAAAATTCAAAGGATCACAACACAATTATTCAATGCTAATTGCAAAAGTAAGTGCACCTCTATGTAATGTAACTTCCAGGTGTCGTACAAGCATGAAATTTGGCACTGAGGAGAATCTAACACTCCTCTATGTGTATACATATTTTATTCCTTCATTCCTCTGAAGTAACCATGACTTAATGAAAAATTTCCATGTGAATAACAGGTGTACCAAATTAACTTGGGCAAGGCCTGGTATATCAGCTAGTATATATATAAAGGCGAAAGCCCTCACTGACTGATTGGCCACTGGCTCTCTAACTTTCTGCTGTCGTACAAACTTAAAATCTGCCATGACCATTCTTTAGGAAGAGTAGGAAGAGTAAAGGGGTCGTAACTTGATTATTCAATTCTAAGTGCAAAAGTAAGTGACCCCCTATGTAATGCACCTAATCTAATTCTCTGACTTACCGGTGTCGTACAAACATGAAATTTGATACAACCATTCTTTAGGTCTTAAATAGGAAAAGTAAAGGGGTCACAACTTGATTATTCAATGCTAAGTTCAAAAGTAAGTGGCCCCCTAAGTAATGTAACTAATAACATACACATCTGTACTGCAAAAACGTCAACTTTGCCTTGGCCATTCTTTACGTTCTAAATAAGAAAGGTAAAGGGGTTTGCAGCTTTAATATATTTAATTCTAAGCGTGAAAACTGTGAAAATCTATGATACATGACATGGTTATTTTCTTAGAACCCATAAAGCCTCAGGAAATAATTTGTATACTGAGGAGAATCTACCTCACATCTATGTGTATATACACTGAGGAGAATTTACCTCACCTCTATGTGTATATACTGCGGAGAATCTACCTCACCTCTATGTACATACACTGAGGAGAATATGCCTCACCTCTGTGTGCATATACTGAGGAGGATCTAACTAACCCCTATGTGGATATACTGAGGAGAATCTAACTGACCTCTGTGTATATAATGAAAGGCTGTAAAGTACATAATGAAGTGGCCATGGACTGCAAGGCTGGAGCATGCCTTTAAGGCTAAGAGGGGGCTGCAGCCTCCAGTCTGGGGGTAAATTTGAATAAAAATGGGTGTTACTTTTAAGGGGGGAAAAGTGAGGAGAGTGGGAGGGGTGGCACATTCTGCAGAGGGACATTGGTACGTGCAGTCAGAGGAGAATGTAATGCTCCTCTATGTGTATACATATTTTATTTCTCTCGGTTCCTCTGAAGTAACCATGACTTCCTAAAATTTTCCATGCGAACAACAGGTAAACACCTGCACCAAATTAACTCTGGCAAAGTTCTAGGTATCTGGACTTTAGGGCTCGTTCACATGGGCGTATGCATGCAATGCTGCGAGTCTCCCGCAGTGTTGCACACATTACGGCCCATACGCTCTGCCAGCAGAAATCAGGTATGGGCTGTGTTTGGCATTGCGCATGCCCAGGAATCTAACGTTATGGACATGCATAGTATGATTTATTTTTCCAATTCCATTCAAGGGCTGCTTATGATACATGGAGAAATAGAGCATGCTGTGATTCATTTCTCCTGCGTATCGATATGCAGCGCACACATGCAGGTGTGCATGGAGAGTGAAAGTCCACTGACTTTTATTGCCTCCATTCATCGTGCACAGGAAATACGTGTGTGCAATACACCGTGACAGTACGCCCACAAGACAGAGCCCTTAGGCTGCTCTCACACAGACGTTTTCATTCGTATTCAACAGCATTATTAAACGTACCCCATCATTGCAATGGGTGATGAGGTGCGTTAAAAATCGCTGAAATGCACTAAAATAGAGCGGACAGTGTTCAAAAATTGCGGCATTTCTATCAAATGCTCATCTGAGAAGCTCCATTGAAATCAACGGAGGTGTTTTACAGCGTGTAGCTGTGTGAGAGCCGCCTTACTGAAATGTCATCCACATTGCTTGAAGTGTAATACACTGTGGATTTTTGCATGCAAATCCCCACTGGAGAATATGCAGCAAATACACTGTATGTGAACATACGCTAATTGGCTGTGAAAAGTCTGTAGTCTTACAGTACTAGTGAAGTAGATGCGCAATTTTTTTTTCTTATGACGTTCACCATGCTGCGTAAATAATGCAGCGGTATCAAATATGTTTGGGTTTCTATTTAGATTTTTTTTAATTATAAGTATGGCAAAAGGGGCTTTTTTAACTTTTATAACCTTTTAATTTTTTTTTAAATATTTAATAAAACTTTTTAAAACTGTTTTTTACATTTTTTTTAGCCCCCACACAGGACAAGAACTTGTTCTGGTTTGATCGCTCATGAAGTATGATGCAATACCATAGTATTACATTATAGTGCGATCTGACAAGCAATCTATAAGGCCACACCACAGGCAATCTGCAATGGCAGCCTCGGGGTCCAACTCTATTAAAATAATGAAAGTAGAAATACTTATCTGCCCTCTTCCCTGGTGATCCAGTACTGCAGATCTCAGTCTTTGTTGAAGAACATCGACCACCTGACTTCTGTAGCCAATCAAAGCCCACGGTGGTCAGATGCTGTTCTCCTGGTGTATCTGGCTCAGATGCTTTGGTCACCAACAAAGAAGGGAGAACAGGGGGGCTGCAAAAGGCTGAGGACAGGTAAGTACCTGGTCTGGCCTGGGGTTTGAGAACTGGGATAAAATATGATCATATTTGTTTTAAATGTTCCTAGTTGACTGAATGTGACAGTGATGTTACAATATTTTGGAATTTAGGACCCACTTTTAATTTTGCCCAGGGCTACACTTTGTCTAAAACCAGCACTGGCTGTCAAGTCCAGTAATACCCTATTAACCAACAGCTTTATACGGAAAAGAAGGTTTAGTAAAGAGGTTGTTCAGGCACACAGTACTCTGCTGCCTAATTTGATATGACATAGAGAGCCAAGGTTGCACAACAGGCACAAGAGCTACTAAGGTAACCCCCTGATACCCAGCAGATATCATGTACAGGTCCTATTTATGAGAATAGGACTCATAGATGATGCTCGCTGGGTGTTGAATGGTTGCCTTAGCTAATACCCCACCCAGCACACAGTTACAGTGCTGCATGTTGAATGCCATAGCAATTACTGTTTACTTTGTTCATCCTGCTTCCCAATGAGTTATGCTACATTTAATTCTTAGGAGAAGGCACACAACAAATTGATTTAAGCTTTAGATTGATGTAGACATACAAAATGTTTGACCCATGTGTGCTGTTTGACTCATGTGTGCTTCATAAAGCCTTACTTGTACTTGCATGTAGTCGGACAGATGAAGGTATCATTGCAATACCGTAATGTGTAGCCCTTATGTCTTCATCAAAGTTCCTTGAAGAGTCAAGCTCCTGGTTCTCGGCCTGTTCAGCACACCATCGAGCCTCTTGCTCCCTTTCCATTATCTGTGAAATATGGTAACAGCTCCAACTTTGTAGAAGCAAGCAGAATTTGCGGAGGAAAGTAGGGTAATTCTGAGCATATAATGACATATAAAAACTAGTTGGGCGAACACACAAATAGTCCAAGTGACCATTGAAAAGGAAAGTTGGACTGAAGTTCGGACATCAATGATTGAGGCAGTGTAAGATTTAATGTTTTCAATGCTGCAACGTTAATTGTGAGACCTGAAAACAACCCAAACCTAGACGGTTCAGAAAGTAGATTAAAAAGAAATATATGAGTGGTAGGCGCCAGCATTAAAACGTCATCAGCAAGAATGCAAAGCTTATGATGAACCAATGCAACTTTGTTTCCATTAACCCCTTCATGACATGGCCTATTTTGGGCTTAAGGACGCAACAATTTTTGGCGGATTTTCTTCTCCGTTTATCAAAAGTCATAACTTTTTTATTTTTCCGTTGACGCGGCCGTATGAGGGCTTGTTTTTTGCGTGGCGAACTGTAGTTTTTATCGGTGCCACTCTTGGGTACATAGACTATATTGTAAAACTTTTTTTTTTTTTATTAATGATAGCAGGGAGAGAAAACGCATCAATTCTGCCATAGATTTTTTTTTTTTTTTTTTACAGCGGTACTCATGCAGCATAAATGAGACATTCCATTTTTTCTGCGGACCGGTACGGTTACAACGATACCAAAATTCTTACATTTTTTTTAGGTTTTCCCACTTTTCTGCAATAAAAACCCTTTTTCTGGGTAATCTTTTTTTTTTCTAAATTGCTGCATTCAAAGTCCTGTAACTTTTTTATTTTTTGATGTACGGCACTCTATGAGGGCTTATTTTTTGCAAGATGAGCTGTAGATTTTATTGGTACCATTTTGGGGTACATACGGCTTTTTTGATCACTTTTATTGCATTTTTAGTGAGGCAAAATGCTAAAAATTAGCATTTTGCCTCAGTTTTTTAGCGTTTTTTTTTTGCGCTTTTTTCTGTGCACAGTTAAAAGCATGTGCAACTTATTGTACGCGTCGTTACGGACGCAACAATACCAAATATGTGGGGTTTTATTTTTTTTTGTACTTTTTTTTATGCTAATCTGAGAAAAAGCATTAAAAAATTGTTTTTTTAACTCTTTTTTTACATTTTTTTAAATTCTTTTTTTAATCTTTGTTTTTTTTTTACACTATTTGAGTCCCTCTGAGGGACTTTAACCACTGCCCTGATGATCGCTGGTATCGCTTGTACAGCGATTATAGGCATAGGCAATACAGGACGCCAGTGTCTGGCGTCCTGTTGCCATGGTGACAGGCCGGGCTCTTGCGATGACATTGCGAGAGCAGGCCTGGAGACACAGAGGGAGCGTGATCCCTCTGTGAACTCTTTCCCTGCCGCGATCTACTTAGATCGCGGCAGGGGAGGGGTTAACAGCGGGGGGCGCATCTCCGATGCCCCCCCGCTGTTGCAGCGGGACGCCGGCTGTGACTGACAGCCGGCTCCCGCTGCGAGAGAGCGCGGGATCTTATGTGATCCCGCGCTATCTCCAGGACGTAAGTTTACGTCCTGTTGCGGGAAGTACCAGGCTGCCAGGACGTAAACTTACGCCCTGCAGCGGGAAGGGGTTAATATTGAGTTTGCTATGGATTTTAATTGCCAAGGGTTCCATGGCTATAATGAATAGGCCGAGAGGGGGGGGGGACTGAGGGCATAACAAAGAATAGGAAAGTTCTCGAAACAAAAGCCTTTATAGCATTACATGGCATCCTGTGCGGAATCTTTTTGCCCCTCCCTCCATCATAAGAAAAAAAAGGTATATATTGTGCTGAAGGGCAGTCTGCCTGTACTCTGCTTGTGCAGTAAGCAGCAAGATAGCAGCATACTCACAGCAGAACAGCTCAATGAATAAATACTGGACCAGAAGCAAGCTCAGTGCAGAAATATGGCACTAGAGCCAAGCTTATAACATAAATACAGTCTCAGAACCAACTTCAGTACATAAATACAATACCAGAATCAAGCTCATAACATAAATATAGTAGGATAACTAAATAATTGTGTTGCAGGGTACTAATGGGCTGATAGCAGCTCCTCAGTAGAGGAGACAGAGCCAGGAGGAGGAAGATTCATGTAGCTCCCCAAGATGCTGCCATATAGAGGAAGAAGGAGGTAGACCTTACCGGAAGGTTGCTCCCAGCCTACATCTTCATGGTGCCCGCCTCTACAAGCTTGCAGTCAGCATCCTGTGAGACAGCATGGGTCGTCCCAAGAAACCGTTCAGCAATACAAAGTTCGGGCATGTTTCAGCGCTCCTATAAAACATGTAGAAAAAGAGAAAATTAAACAAAGAAAAATCACAAAACATCTGATCAGTACATTTTAGCAAAATAGAAAGAGATCGCCAAGTCTTGAAAGAAGATCTTGGAGCCATTAGACCTTTGTTGTGAGTAGGCACTTCAGAAGGGGTAGATGCTGGGGAGCGATTCAGAGATCTTGATGGAGATCCTGCTGGAATTGTAGGCTTTCAAAACAGCAGTCTCCTGTCATGTTGTGCTCCTGGGACCTGTAGTTCTATGGGTTTCCAGGAGCACTCTTCCACAGGTGTGGGATGACTGAGCCGGCTGGGTGTGTATTGCTCCCGTCAGCCAATCACCACCCTCTGATGCATATATATACCAGTCTTTAGAGGTTGATGGTCATTTATCTTTCTCCTCATTCCCTCCTAAAACCCTGATGTATAGAGTCATGCATGTTTTGCTTGATGTTGCTGCAAGCATGAGGTTCTGCGTGGAATTCCCTCATCTATTGGTGAGAACAGTGTCCTGTTCAGCTTGTATGCCATTTACCATATATGGCGAGCCAGGACCCTAGGTTCCAGAGTAAGGCCATTCCGTATTAGGACAATCACCCCGCTTTCAGGCAGGACTCCGTGAGGTTTAAGTAGTCTTGTTAGAATAGGGACTCATGAGACAATGAGGACACTTGTCGTGGGCTCATGAGCTTAAGTATCTTAGTCAATACGAACCAATACCTCTTATGTTCTTTAGCTGTTCCATCTGCTTATGTGTTTGGTATACTAGATAAGTGTTTTGGCGTTTGCCAGTCATTGTTGGATTTCTGCTTGCAAGTCCCATTTAGTGTTCAGCCTGTTTTGGTGTCCGTTTGTGTGCATTCCCCTTCTATGCTTGTTCGTCCTAGGCATAGTGTAAATTATGCTCAGGTCAGACATGATAGCTCCTTTGGGAGAGGTGTATGGTGTGAATTTTATCCTGAGAGGTAAAGATCCACTTAAACGAAAAACCCCAACGATATTGGATCTGCTTCCACTGCAAAATCTGCAGGTAGCGTTTAAGGCCTTTCTGTTCCTTAATTGTTGCGGAAGCCCAGTCAGGAAATAACTGGTAGTCATGGCCTTGAAAAGTTAGCTTGGAAGAGGCCTAATCTGCTTGAAATAATTGCTCTTTTGTATGAAGAAAATAAAGTTTGAGTATAATATCTTGGGGAGAGCCATTAGGTTTACAAGCATACATCTGTAAAGAAGATACAAGTGCTTAATTGGAATATTTGGACAAAGTTCCTGGAACAAAGCTGTCAAAGTTGATTGCAAATCTGTGATAGACTCAAGAAGACCTTGGTTTCTCAAGTTACCTCTGTTCCTCATATCTTCTAACTTATTATTGAAAAGTTGAATTTCATCCTCTAGTCGTTCTACTTCTTTTTTGGGGGATTTAAGGACCATGCTGGCATTATGTATAATTTCATCCAAGGCAGATGTGTAATGGCCTAGCTCCTGAATCTCTTTAGTGAGTTTGGTGGTAATGTCAACAGAGACTTTAAACCTCCAGCACATTAGTGCTTTTTGTGTCCATTTAACAGACTACACATAGAAAGCATACCGACCCATATTGTTCAATGCGGCAATACACATTAGCAAGTTTTTTCACGCAGACACAGACTGCGAGAAAAAATTTATCACGTCCACAATTGTGATCAGTTTTATGGACGAGACTCGCCTATTCAGTTCAATAGGGCTAGAAAAAAATGGACAGTACCCGAATACCATACATGTGCTATCTGGATTTTTTTTTACACAGCGTAAATGAACAAGTGAACTGACTACATAAGCCAGACGGGGCTGCACATGGATGAAAAATATCTGTTTTTTTGTGGATGTCATATAAACAGTTTTTTAACACACCTAGCCTTAAACAGTTCTTTCAGTAGCAGGCCCCGTGTCTGTGAAGGAGTGCATCTGGCTGGGAGGCCACTGAAGCTTCTAGGGAGAGGGAGCTCACAAGAGCAGTGTAGAAGAATGAGAGGAATCATCCAGAGGGAGCAAGGCTGGTGTTAGTTTGCAGAGTGAGAACCTTGGCCATTCCTCCATGGTTTATGTTGAGATGGACACATAAATGGAGCATAAAAGGTGAATGGAGGGTTAGACAAGAAGACTAGACACTAAAAAAACAGAAGGGGCCTCTTCAATTATATATGTTGTAAGGTGGGCCCATTTGGATCAAGGCTTATTGAGACTCCCCCACTATGTCACCATCACAGGGTGGACTTGCAAAATTAAAGATATATTCTTTTTTTGGCAGCCCCTTAGAACTTAAAGGGGTTGTCCCGCGCCGAAACGGGTTTTGTTTTTTTTTCAACCCCCCCCCCCCCCCCCGTTCGGCGCGAGACAACCCCGATGCAGGGACCTAAAGAAAGCTTACCGGAGCGCTTACCTTAATCCCCGCGCTCCGGTGACTTCTATACTTACCGGTGAAGATGGCCGCCGGGATCCTCTTCCTCCGTGGACCGCAGCTCTTCTGTGCGGTCCATTGCCGATTCCAGCCTCCTGATTGGCTGGAATCGGCACGTGACGGGGCGGAGCTACACGGAGCTACACGGAGCCCCATAGAGAACAGGAGAAGACCCGGACTGCGCAAGCGCGGCTAATTTGGCCATCGGAGGGCGAAAATTAGTCGGCACCATGGAGACGAGGACGCCAGCAACGGAGCAGGTAAGTATAAAACTTTTTATAACTTCTGTATGGCTCATAATTAATGCACAATGTATATTACAAAGTGCATTATTATGGCCATACAGAAGTGTATAGACCCACTTGCTGCCGCGGGACAACCCCTTTAACCCCTTAGTGACCAAGCCTGTTTGCGCCTTAATGACCAGGCTAATTTTTTTTAAATCTGACATGTGTCACTTTAAAATAGAATAACTCAGTTAAGGTTTTGCATATCCAAGTAATTCTGACATGTTTTTTGCCACATATTTTACTTCATTTAGGTGGTAAAATTGGACAGATAGAATTTGTGTATATTTATTAAAAGTGCCAAAATTTCATTATTTCACATTTTCAATTGCAATATCTCAAATATATGTAAACGTACTGTACAAATTTTTGATAAGATATATATTTCCATCTGTGTACTTTATTCTGGAAGCACATTGGAAAAACCTACCTTTTTTTAACCATTTAAGAGACGTACAAATTTAACATTGATTATCAACATTTTGAGGAACACTTTGTTTTCCTACACCAAGCCAAGGTTGCAAAGGCTCATAGGTATCGGAATGGTAGATACCCCCATAAATGACCTCATTTTAAAAACTACACCCCTTCATGTATTCACTGAGGGGAGTCATGAGTATTTTGACCCAACAGTTTTTTTCAAAAGTTAATGCAATTTAGAGAAGAAAAAATTAAATTTCATATTTTTGCAAATATGTTATTTTAAAGGCAAGTTTTTGTTCTATAGTGCACAGGAAAATGAGGATGGATACCCCTGTTTGCCCTGTGTTCAGAAACATACCCATTGTGGCCCTTATATTATGTACTGTATGTATGCACAATGGGTCCCAAATCAAAAGGAGCAGCCAGTGGCTTTCAGAGCAGACATTTTGCTTGAAGGCATTTTAGGCCCCATAGCACACTTGTAGAGCCTTTTAGCAGCCCAAACGACAGAGAACCCCCAGAAATAACCCCATTTTGAAAGCTATATTCCTTAACAAATTTATCTAGGGGTGTACTGTGTATTTTGACCCCATAGTTTTGAATGAATGTAAGCAAAGCAGAAGGAAATAATTACGATTTTCATTTTTTTTGGAATTGTGTCATTTTGAAAGCAGTTTTTTCTTCGTATAGCAAACATATGAATGTAGGCTTTCTTCCAAAAAAGGATCCCCCTGTTTGTCCTGTGTTCAGAAACATATTCATTGTGGCCCTAATCTTATGTCCGTTTGCATAACGGGGCCCAAACTGAAAGGAGCAGTGGGTGGCTTTCAGAACAGACATTTTGCTTGAAGGTGCTTCAGGCCCCATTGCCCACTTGTAGGGCCCTTGAGCGGCCAAAACAATGGAGATCCCCCACAAATGACCCCATTTTGAAAACTTGACCCCTTAATGAATTAATCTCGGGATGTACTGCATATTTTGACCCCACAGTTTTTGAATGAATCTAAGTAAAGCAGGTGTGGCGATCTCAAACAGAAGGCGTTCAACAAGCTGCTCCTGGAACTGCAGGAAGGCGAGCATTTCTGGGGGCTTCTTGTAAATTACGTCCACATTACAGATAGTGGTCTAAATAATGCCGGGCTTACACGGCCGCCTGTGGAATTTGCTGGCGGAGACCCCCAGCGGATCCCAGCAGTGAGCCCCGCTCTGGCTCTGCATACGTCCACGTAATGTACTGTGCATTCGTCACGTTGGGGTTCAAATGCCTCCTGGGATCGGTAAGGGGAGATGGAACTTTTTAAAAAAACTTTTACGTGATCGCCATTATCCATTGGATAATAGCGATCACGGGACCAGGAACCACACACCGCGGCACCCCGTGACATCTCTAGGCTCTTGGCTACCCTCGGTAGCCAGTAACAGGATGATTTTAAATTTAACGGACAATTCTTGACTTTTGCGCATGCGTCCGCCATTTTGCTGGCAGGCGCATGAACCAAAGCTGGGAAAGGTCCATGGATAAAGATCAGATCAGAGTGCAAATTCAGCGGTCCTTAGGTATATAATTTTATCGCCTCATAGATACAATCTTTTAAACTATTTCTTTTTACATTTTTTTACTTTACATTATCACCGTTATCCAGTGAATAATGGTGATCACGTGACTGGGAACCGCATACAGCGGTCTCCGGTGACAACACCCTTCACTGGACTATCTCTGACAGCCAGGTGCAGGAAGATTTTACATTTGCCAGGCGCTTTGACCTTCTGCCCATCCATGAAAGCAGCTGAAAATACTCACCCCTGACCTCCACGATATCCCACAGCGATCTGCACAGAAGCCCGTGGCAGGTGCAGATCGCCATGGGACATTGTGGAAGTCAGAGGGGAGTATTTTAAGCTGCCCTCATGGATCCAATCCATGAGGGGGGCTGAAACTAACTTTTTTGACGTTTTTTTTAACTTTTTCATAATCGCCGTTATTCATTGGATACCATAGATCACAGGCCCCGCGGACTGCTCACCACGGTCCCAGGTGACCTCTCTTGCCTCCCGGCTACCTTCAGTAGCCGGAAGCCAGGAGATTTCAAATTTCCTGGTCCTACCAGCCTTCTGCACATGCGGCTGACGTAATGATGTCTGGCGCGCATGCGCAGAAGCCCGGCATCAGGTCTTGGAGGACCAGATCACAGTGGGACATCACAGAGGACAGGGGTATTTTCAGCTGCCCTCATGAATCCGATCCACGGGGGGGATCTGTAAATCTAACTTTTTAAACCTTTTTATTTACATTCATGCGATCGGCGTTTCTCCATTGGAAACGCCAATCACATTACTGGGAGGGGACTTCCTATAGACCCCATCAGACAAAAGGTAACCGACAGCATGGAGGTGTCACACCCACAGCCTGCAGGGCTTTAATACCCAGAGGAAGCATGTTTTTAAGGGTCAGGGAATTAAAGCTCAGCAAAGCAGGATGTAAAAACACTATGGGGTGGTTACTAAGGGATTAAAGCACAGCCTAATATCAAACACTAAATTAAAGGCCCTTTAGAAGAATAAGGAGGATTCCATTAACAGAGTATTATTCCAGGTAAAGAGCCCACGAGTCAATTCTTCTCAGTATTAGGGTCTTATTGTAATACTAAAGTCTGAATCAAGTACTGTAAAATAACACGTAGTATTTCCAAAAAGTTCAAGACCAAATGTGGACACTAGATGGCAGCAAGGCACCCTGTAGTTCTTTCTTGGATTTTAACTGCAGAGTTGTGAAATATTGGGCTGGGTTCACACAGGGCGTATTCCCGCCGGAAATCCCGCGGTTTGGCCGCAGCAAAAACCGCGAGATTTCCACCGGGAGAACCGCCGCGGAAAAAGCCGTGGTGGCTTTGAAGCGGCCCGGCCGCTTGCTTTTCTGTTGCGGCCGGCGCTCCCATAGAGGAGAGCGCGGACGCAACGAAAGTAAACAAAAAAGTAAAAGTAAATAGACATGCTGCAGCCGCGGTTTCAGCCGGACTTACCGCAGCGGATTGGCCGTCCCGTGTGGATGAGATTTCTGAGAAATCTCATCCACATGTCTGGCTAATCCCGAGATTAGCGGCCGCGGGCGGATTTGCCACGGCGAAAATCCGCACGGCAAAACCGTGGCAAATCCGCCCTGTGTGAACCCAGCCTTACTCTTCCATGAAAAATTAGGGCACCAGACGTTTAGCATGAGGATGTAAAAATGTCATTTTGCTGGCACTGCAATATGTTGCCAGTCTTTTTATATGTTCCTATCACATGGCAAAATATTCTTGAATGTACAGTTACACTTTGATTAGTCTTATTTTGCAAAAGTAGAAATCTAAAGGTTATTAAATTCAAGAGTTCACTTACTTTCTGCACTACACATAGCTCCTTTGACAGAAAAAAAATGTTATGGATCTTGGAATGCAGCGACACAAAAAATTTAAGTGTTTTTATTCTACAGAAGTAGTAAGATGAAAAACTATATAAATTTGATATACTATTATGGCCTAAAGCATACACATAAATCAAGAGCAGTTGAAAAAGATTTGTGTTTTATTACGGTCACATCAGAGTCCTGACCTTAAAGGAGATGTCCCGAGGCAGCAAGTGGGTCTATACACTTCTGTATGGCCATAATAATGCACTTTGTAATGTACATTGTGCATTAATTATGAGCCATACAGAAGTTATAAAAAGTTTTATACTTACCTGCTCCGTTGCTAGCGTCCTCGTTCCCATGGAGCCGACTAATTTTCGCCCTCCGATGGCCAAATTAGCCGCGCTTGCGCAGTCCGGGTCTTCTCCTCTTCTCTATGGGGCTCCGTGTAGCTCCGTGTAGCTCCGCCCCGTCACGTGCCGATTCCAGCCAATCAGGAGGCTGGAATCGGCAATGGACCGCACAGAAGCCCTGCGGTCCATGAAGCCAGAGGATCCCGGCGGCCATCTTCAGCAGGTGAGTATGAAGACGCCGGACCGCCGGGATTCAGGTAAGCGCTGTGCGGGTGGTTTTTTTAACCCCTGCATCGGGGTTGTCTCGCGCCGAACGGGGGGGGGGGTTTAAAAAAAAAAAAACCCGTTTCGGCGCGGGACATCTCCTTTAACTCTGTTGAGATGTTGTCGTGTGATCTGAAGAGGGCTGTGCACCCAAGGCATCCCAGAAATATTGATGAACTGAAGTACATTTCCAGGGAGGAAGGGTCCAAAATTCCTCCTCCAAGCTATAAGAACACTTTGGTGGAGGTGATTGTTACTTAAGGAGAACCTACACAAGCGGAATCTTCCTGCACTGTAAAATAAAATACATGAATGGTACAACTGTTAGTTTAATTAGTTTATTTAAATTGTGATTGTCTATAATTGAGCCATAGATAACAATCAGAGCACATTTTATTAGTAATCAATGCAGAAAACTGGATAATTGTAACAGTATCACTTTTTCTCGCAACCATGGCACTCATCTGGTGCGCTGAGTATTGGCGGGGCAGCCTATTGCTGTTGGTGGTCAGTGAGCTCAGCAGCAGCTCCGCGGCTTTCTCTTCCATATTAGGAGCAGAGTGCTCTATATTATTGTGCATGCTGCATGCATGTTTGCAAGGATACATGCTCGATTGAAACCGTTGCAATGCTGCATGCATGATTGCAAGAATGCATGCTGGATGCACAGTCTCAACCATGCATGCAACATTCACCGGCGCAACCACACATGCATTGGTGTGCCCATGCATACTTCTGACAATGCATGCTGCATGCATTACTGCAATGATGCATACATCTATGGTTGTGTCAATGCATGCAGCACCCAACAAAAAAGAGAGGATATTCATTTCCATCGAATGGCATACCTTCTCCGTACTGTGGTGATGCAACTGTAAGTAAACATTGGCGCTGACACATGTGTTAAAACCAGTTGCCAGAGGTCAACTACTAATTTTTCATATCTTCTTCACAGGACAAGTGATAGCTTGCCAGAGAGGGTGCAGAGCCCTGCAGTAGAAGTTCAGTTTTTGAAAGGCAGTGTGGCATCGCCAACAACACCAATTTCAGAGGCTTCAGTGGAGGAAGAAATGGAGAGCTGCACCTACTGTGCCCTATGAAGTGCTTATTGACATGGACCAATGCAAGATTCAACTTACCCAATGCCAGGTGGCTGCTACACATCCAGATCCACCACCATCCACTCCTCCCCCACGGATTCTGAATGCTCTTGCAATTCCTTTTTTTCTAGACAGTTAATGTAATGTTTTATAATGTAATATTTCCAGTAGTTTGCTTTTCAGGATTTAGTGGATCTCCCTTAAAAGACTATTGATTCCGTTCCATTGGAACAGGTAATCATTAGTTGCTCGTAGTCCATCGTTATGACCGATGACCAATCAGCAGGCGCATAAAGTTACAGCCACAGATTGGAACGGAAGCATTCGCCAGCACAAATAATGGGTTGGAGTCACGACCAAGAGAACCTGTGCGCTCAATTCTTGTTGCTCTATTCTCTGGATAGATAATCGCTATTTTACTTTTGAAAAGACCCAAATTATTTAAAGTTAAAAAATAAATGACAAAAAGCAGGTTTTCCAGAAAAGTGTTTTTATTTTTTAAGGATTATACATTTTTTAATTCTATCCCAACGGAAAATTTGAGGTATTGGTTCATAACATGGCTAAAGTCAGCTAAAACACATTAGTCACTTGAGCAAATTTTGACCATATTATTTGAGCTCACAACCCATATCAAGGGTCCTCATTGTCTTGCGAGTCCCTAACTAAAAAAAAATAAAACTAGCTAAATAAAATTTTGGCCGGTAAAAAAACAATATCATAGTTTAGAAAGTCCTGACCCTCAGGCTTAACAGACAGAGGCCAGCTGCCACGGAACTGCTCCCTGGGAAGTCAGGAAATAGTCCGCGAACTGGTCTCTAATCCAAAGTCCAGAAGATGCAGGCCTCACCACTTGATTCTGATCACCACCGCCAACTGTTGAAGTTGTTGGTAGTTGACCATCATCAAACGTCCAACCCGCATCTTTGCTCCAGCAAAAATTATTCAGAACCACAGCGGCTTTAACTACAGAGCACACATTTTCAGGTTCCATCTGAATGGTGCCCAGGAAAACTCGCCATTTACTGGAGAGAATTCCAAAGGCACATTCAACGAAATGCCGAGCAGACGTGAGTCGATATTTAAAGACTCTCCTTCTGGTGTCCAACCCTTTGTGGTGAAATGGTCGCAGAACGTGGGTTGACAGCCCAAGGTCCTCATCTGTGACAATTACGAATGGGGCTGTTGGACCTGAAGAACCAGGAAGCAACAGTCGCTCTGGCAGGGCCAGCTGGTTGGCTAGAAGAAGCTGGCCCATTCTGGAATACCTGAAAATGAGAGCATCAGCAGAGCTTCCATAGCCCCCAATATCCACCATTACAAATTGATAGTCACTGTCGGCGACAGCCAACAGGACTACCGAACAGTAATGTTTGTAATTAAAATATCAGGACCCTGAGCACGACGGCTTCTTAACACGGATGTTATTCCCATCCAGGGCCCCAATGCAGTTAGGAAATTGTGCAGCTTGCTGAAAATTGCAGCCAAGGCAAGCCATTGCTGCTCGCTGGTAGTCTGAAATTGGGTTCCCTTTAAATGCTCCTAGATGATGTTGTACATCTTCCTCACGATGTGGGAAATCATACGATGTGCAAGCAAAAAGTGCATGGCAGCAAACAAGTTTTCGGTGGCCAGGAATCTATAACAAAAAGAAAGAAAAGATCTGCACCTCTAGCTGCCCATAAGCATGCATTAGCATCCGTAGGGCAGCTAAAAGCATGCACGTGGGATTTTTTTCCCCAGTCATATTCCATCAAAATGTATACTCCAAAGGCCAAATGGCACTCCTTCTTGCATGTGCCCATACAGCAATTTATGTCTACATATGTGGCATCTCCGTACTTGGCAGAAATTGGGTAGCAAATTTTGGGGTGTATTAACGAAAAAATTCTATTTTTTTTTTTTTTGGATGACCAATCTTTTTTTTTGCAAATTATATTTATTTATTTGCAAACCTTCTAAAATCTAATTTTAAATAATTTTCATGACAAAGAGTTGGCCAAAGTCTGGAGGTGGGTTATTTACTTAACGCAGAATGCATGGGGGCCGCACAGTAATTTGTGTCATGGTGAGATGGCTCAACTAGGTGAGCAGAAGTTACTGCTGTCTTGCCCTATCTTTTGACTGATCTACTGAAAAAACAGGAGGGGGAGGGAGTTTAGCTGCATCCTATGCTGGGAAAACAAGACCACTCGCCCTAATTAGGCAATCTAAGCCACGGGAAGAGTGTTAGGCACAAGCGTGTGTACCGGCTTTTTAATTGCAAAAACGAAGCACAGCAAAAATGTCTTGCCCTATATTCGGTAGTTTTTTTTTTAACATCTACTGCGCCCCCGCATTTGCATTTGTAACTTTGCATTTCCCCGCGCAAAATAATCTTTTGCACCACTCTGAGCAGTCACTATAAATGGCACGGCAGACATTCACAGTGTCAGTGGAACTTTCAACAGCAAATAGAAAAGAATAGAAATGGAAATTTGAAGTCCACCTGCAGTTGTGGGACACGACCTGTACCCCCTATAGGGATAGGTTGGCCAAAGAGACCCAAATGGTTTTTGGTGGCGCTCGGAGAATGGCATGTCCGCACAGTGCACCAAATATTGTCAGTATATTTTGGATGTCTTTTGCCATTATCAGTATACGATTGACTTTTTGCAATATCTGACATCTAGAAAGCACCTCTGTGAAGCAAACATTGTTTACTATGCCAATAGTGTGACTGCATTAGGGCCACTTTGCAGCCGCACTCGGTGGTCACTCCATTTGCAGTGCTCCTGGAGCCTATTGTTGTGTCTTTCCTATTGTCGCCAGCACCTGTATGCACTTGTATACAGTATTAGTTTTCCTGCGTGCAAGAAAGATAAGGCAGGACGTATCATCCCGCTCTTTTTTTTCCCGAACTTGTGCTCAATTGCACAAAGCATGGATACTCCAAAAAACGGATCATCTGCTAATACGCTCCTCCGCATCAAGCATATCAGCACATGCACCCATGTGTTTAAGCCCTTAGGTATTAACTGATGGCACTGAAGTGGAGAGTGGCTTTTGTTTGAGCCATATTGTTAAAAATAACAGCGTATTGCTAGGATATACCTTCATGTTCTGACACCTAGAGCGGCTTCAGACAGGCTGATGTGCAAATACGCTTACCACTACGAAGCTTATTAGCGCATAAACCAGTCACAATTCCTTTTCTTTTTTACCATTCAAATGTTGCGCTATTGAACACAGTTTAAAAAAAAAAAAAAGCATAAAGATAGGTTCTGCCCTTTAGTTTTTCTACGTGCGCAAAAGATAGGGCAAGTCCTCTGTTTACTCGCGCATAGTATTAATGTGTGAAAATCCTGCAAGTCACGACGAAACCATTAAAATCAATGGTCATATTTTGCTGCCATGATTTTCACACTTGCAAAACATGAAGAAATCGCGTTTGTCTGTTTTGGCCATAACGGGTCTTACAAGGGGCCCACAGGTCCTGACATTACAGGCACTGCAATGCTGCTTAGCACTGCTTTAGTGCTGCATCCTCTTCCCAGTTGTTCCGTGAACAGCGGCGCCTCTAGCCCTCCCTGTGCAGGAAGCGCCGCTGTGCAGGGAGAAGCTTTGAAGGTGATGCAGCACTAAAGACAAACGTTGATGACCTACAATACGCTACAAATAGGCCATTAAGGTCTGACACCAGGAAAATAACAGTAAATCTATCACCTAATGTATGAAATAATACACAACACTAATATTTATTAATAATCATTTATTATTAATGATACAAAACAATAAGTTTAGGGTTACCCAACAACATTGGCCATGCAAACTGTGATGTAGTCACAGGCGCCATGTAGCCCTAGACTAGATGTACATTATGGTATAATACATTCCATAAACCTGACCACATATAATAACATTCCATATAAACCACATCTTCAGTGTAATTATAGATAAATCCACAACGTTCCGTCCATCAGAATTGCTCCATATAGTCAGTCACGCCAGCGGTCAGTAAATGGTTTAGCCAGATGCTCCTCATGTGGAACTCCTCTATGGATTGTGTCTGTTGACCCTACTACTGCATGGACTCTTCTTTGGCCGTCCTGATGTGTCGCACCTCGTCAAGGTGTTCCTGTCATCTATGTAGAAGAAATAACAGTGCGGTTAATTAAACAGAAAACAATTGGCTTCCTACATCTCTTAATATCTGACATCCTCCACCCATTAGTATGACTAGCTGGTGGACAAGGGCCACAATTAAGGGTGCATGCTAAGAGTAAATCAAGGAGAAAATCCACACCAAAATCCCCAAGTGGACTTTGATGTGAATTTTGGTGCAGATTTTCAAAGCGGGATTTACTCATTGTATTGCAATGAATAAATTTTATGGTGAAAATCCACAGCATTTTAGAATGCCTAACTAATACTGAAGATTTTTTTCTGCTGTAAGGCCGTTTTCACACGTCTGAGCAACTCGTGCAAGATTTGTGCGTTGCGAGACACACATATCTCGCATGAATATGAACCCCATTCTTTAGAATGGGGTCATACAAATGAGCGATTTTTTTGTTTTCTGCGGTGCGATGCGGAAAAACAAATCGTAGCGGTCCTATCTTTGGGCAAATCCTCGCATCAGATTGCCCATTGTTCTCATTGGGGCCTGCAGCAGCATCCTTCTTACCCCTTAATAGCCGGTCATCTCACACCTTTTTCCTTATCACCCATGATAGAACTATCATAAGGATGAGGAAATGTTATTACCAGTAAATGTACAATAGTCATAGGCATGTGTTTAGGTGTTAGGCTAAAAGAAAAAAAAATCCGGCCTCCTCTTCACCCCTTCATAGCCGGCCATCACACACCTGTGTATTTCCCCTCTGCCCAAGACAGCACTAGAAGCTATTGCTATCGTAAGCATGGGGAAAGTCATTTACTGGTAAGTGAAAAAAAATAGGTTATACATGCCTATGACTTGTAGTGCAGATGTTATAAACCATACCTACCGCCAGCTGCAGGGTGGCACTGCTGGCTTCTCCTTAGGTTTTCTCAAGCAATCTTTAACCCCAGTGAGGTGCCTTTAGAGTAATGGGGTCTTCTTCCATACAGGTGTCTGTGGTAAATGCTGGCCATCGGATCTTCTGGTCTTCTCTGGATGGTCCTCTAGAGGGCGCACAGTTTGCTCTGATGACATTGTGGAACTGGTATCTGTGGGAAAAAAAAATCCGGCCTCCTCCTTACCCCTTAATAGCCGGCCATCTCACACCTTTTTCCTTATCACCCATGATAGAACTATCATAAGGATGAGGAAATGTTATTACCGGTAAATGTACAATAGTCATAGGCATGTGTTTAGGTGTTAGGCTAAAAAAAAAATCCGGCCTCCTCTTCACCCCTTCATAGCCGGCCATCACACACCTGGGTATTTCCCCTCTGCCCAAGACAGCACTAGAAGCTATTGCTATTGTAAGCATGGGGAAAGTCATTTACCAGCAAGTAAAAAATATCTTATACATGCCTATGACTTGTAGCGCAGATGTTATAAGCCATACTTACCGCCAGCTGCTGGGTGGATCTGCTGGCTTCTCCTTGGGTTTTCTCCAGGAATCTTCAACCCCAGTAAGATATTGTGGAGCAGGTATCTGTGGGGAAAAAAATCCGGCCTCCTCCTTACCCCTTAATAGCCGGCCATCTCACACCTTTTTCCTTATCACTCATGATAGAACTATCATAAGGATGAGGAAATGCAATTACCGGTAATTGTACAATAGTCATAGGCATGTGTTTAGGTGTTAAAAAAAAATCCGGCCTCCTCTTCACCCCTTCATAGCCGGCCATCACACACCTGTGTATTTTCCCTCTGCCCAAGACAGCACTAGAAGCTATTGCTATCCTGAGCATGGGGAAAGTCATTTACCGGTAAGATGGAAAAGTGTTCCACATGCCTATGACGTGTAGCGCAGATGGTATAGTGCTTACTTACCACCAGCAGCTGGGTGGATCTGCTGGCTTCTCCATACAGGGGTCCAGGGTGACTGCTGGCCATCGGATCTTCTGGTCTTCTCCAGATGGTCTTGTAGAGGCTGCGGTTCTCGGCTTCCTCCCATGATCTTATTCAGCAGGTGTCTTGCTGAGGGTTTTCCAGTTGACAAACGAAAACCCGGGGTACCTGGTCTGTGTATCTGGTGGTAGAGATACACTGGCCTCTGCTTCTTCAATGTCATCCAGCTTGGCTTCTTGGAAGGTGGGATGAGTGTCACTTACTTCAGGGATGTATGGTGGAGTCACTTTCAGTCTTTCCAAGGAGTGCCAATCGATGTACCGGAAGAAGCGATGTCCTCTGATGTTCCCATGTAGTCCTAGGCGCCGGGCAGGATCCTTCTGGAGGAGCTAAAAATTAGAAATGTATCTAGAATTTAGTAACTGCAACCTGGGATCTGGGCGCAGTACGGACAAAAGCAATTACTACTCCCTGAATGCTGTTCTCCATGAATGGGCATCTATTGCTCTCATTTTAGGAGGTTGGTGATTGGGATAAAATGTGTATGTTTAAAACCGTCATCAGTACATCTCTTATACATTGTCAGCTACTATTAACGTTGTGTAACCCCTAGTATTAAACCCTTATAACAGGAACATACTGACCTTTTCAATGATGCTTCTAGCACTGTACGAAATCCCACGTAGGAGTGTAGGATCATAATCACACTCGCCGGTCAGCATTTCATTTAGGATGACACCAAACGCATACCAGTCAATAGCAGCGTTGTACTCTTTATTGGCCTGCATCTGCAATAAAGAAGAGAACTAGTACTAGTAGAGCGACATCTTGTATTGACCATACTGATATATCGCTCTCTATATCAGATTATTACACCCTCTCCCATAGTCCTCCATGCAAATTATTAGTACAATTTTAAAAAAAGGAGTAAAGTTCTCTTCTTACCTCCGGAGCGATATAACCTACTGTACCAGCTACACCAATGGATGTTCGGCCTCCATGCATGTTGACAAGCGAAAGTCCGAAATCCGTGATCTTAACATGGCCAGTATCAGTTAGCAAGATGTTCTCCAGCTTGAGGTCTCTGCAAGATAAAAAATGTGGATATAAAGTTAGTGTTCAGCTTATAATATTATGTGATAAATTCACATTGGAATTAGGAGGTTGTCTCATGAAGTGAATCCCTTTTGAATGGCAGCTAATCACAAGCATAGGCCCATCTTCTCTAACTGCTGGTAATCAGCTGTTATCACCATGAGAAGACAAGTCTAGCCTGATGTTTTGGACTCTTCAGGGAAAATCTGGCTTTAGAGCATGACCATTTAATGCACGGCAGGTTGGGTCCTTCTCAGACAGACAACCATATGCCTTAACAGGGTATTTGGATAAGGGTTATATTCATGAGAGGCCCCTTTAAGAAGTGAGTAGTTAGAAAGCCATTACCTGTGGATGACTCCTTTACGGTGCAAGAACTGGATCCCACAAACAAGTTCGGCGCCATAGAATCTTCAAAAGGAAAAAAAGAGTATTATATCCCAAAAATAAGACAGGCAGCTCATGGAAATGTTATTCTTTAGTGTTACACATCTCATATATGTACAATGTACTCTAGTTTCACCTGGAACTGGTGAGGTCAAGTCTCCCCTTCCTCAGTAGAAGGTCGAAGAGGTCGCCGCAGCTCACGAACTCCAATCCAAATAGAACATTCTTCTGCAATATAGGACCGATATGTCACATTACCAAATCACCCTGCGCACATTTTATTAGTAACATAGTAACGTTAGGCTGAAAAAAGACTTGTGTCCATCCAGCTTAGCCTATTAGCCCCAATGCTGATCCAGAGGAAGGCAAAAAAAACAAAACAATGGGGTATAAGCCAATCTTTCTCTTTTTAGAAAAAAAAGGATTTTCCTACTCCAAGTCTGGCAATCAGTATATATTCCGGGATCATCAACCATTCTGAAGTTATCAATGACTATAACATAGACTAAAACATGTAATATAGTTACACTCAAGAAACGTGTTCAGGCCCCTCTTGAATTCCTTTAGTGAATTCACCATCACCACGTCCTCAGGCAGAGAGTTACATAGTCTCACTGCTCTTACAGTAAAGAACCCCTTCTATGTTGGTGTAGAAACCTTCTTACCTCTAGACATAGAGGATGTTCCCTTGTTACAGTCACAGTCCAGGGTATAAACAGATGATGAGAGAGATGTATTGACCCCTAATATATTTCTACATAGATTCATTACACAGTCTAGACAAGTACAGTTATTTAAAACTAGCTACTTAAGCAAATGCCAACAAACTTAGATGATGTTATTACTCTCCAATCATTAGTTATCTCACTGTTGTACTCCCTGCCAGTTACTAGAATGATTGAAGGTTGGCCATCAGTGTCGGACTTTGGTACCTAAGGCCCACTGGTATAACTGATTCTGAGGGCCCACCATACAGTGATATGGAAATACTAAGTGCTGTGTTTTAGTGCTAATGATGACCCGTGGTACACTGTGCAAATAATAACTGTGTCACGCATTAATGCTGTAAAAAAGACTCCCCCAGAGCTGTGCATGGCATAAACTAGCCACTGTTCACCCTTCTACTGCCCCTCTGGTCTGGCACCGCTGACCCATTCCTCTCTGCTCTGAGTACCCGCTGAAACAGGAAGCAATGACATAACATTCATCGCTCACATGGCCACTATAGCCAATCGCTGGCCTCAGTGGTCATGTGAGTAATGAATGTTACGTCATAGCTTCTTGTTTCTCTGGGGCTCAGAACATAGGGAAGTGGGTTGGCAGCACCAGACTGGAGGCGCAGTGGAAGGCTGAAAAATGACTTTGTTTTTAATGTAATTTCCTACTCTGGGACAAGTTTTTGAAAGGTCAGAAAACCTTTTTGAATAGGGGTTCTGTTTATTGGACTGAGTTTTCCCCCTATGATTACCAAACTATGCTTATTTGGGAGACCTTAACCCCAGGTTTCCATTGCAGATTGCCTATCAAGCAATGCCTGTTACGTGGCTTGACAGATTGCCTGTCAGGTCATGGTATAATGTAATGCTATGGTATGATCAAAGAAATGGGGAAGAAAAAACTGCAAAAACGTATCTAAAAAAGATTTATTAATTATTTATTTAAAAAAAAGTAATAAAAGTTAAAAAAGAAACCCTTTGCTATATTTATAGTAAAATAATCCAAATAATAAAACAAAAAAACATATTTGGTATTGCTGCATTCATAAAAGTCAGATCTATGAAAGTAATGCATTATTTTCCCCACAACGGGAACATCGTCATTAAAAAAAAAACCCGCCAGAATTGCGCTTTTTTTTCCGGTCACCTCCTTTCCAAGAAAAAATGTAATAAAAAAAGCTGTAGCACTCCAAAATGGCACCAATAAAAACTACAGGAGTCCTGCAAAAAATGAGCCATTGCCCAACTTTATATATATATTTGTTATCGTAGTAATTGTACTGACCCATAGAATAAAGTTATGTCATTCTTGTTGCAGTGTACGCTGTAGAAACAAGACGCACCCAAAGATGGCGGAATTTTGTTCTTTTTTTCATTTCACTCCACTTAGAAGTTTCTAAATGTCTTCCACTACATTGAAAACTAAAACTTGTTCCGCAAAAAACAAGCCCCCAGACACCTATGTCAATGGTTTAATAAAAGAGTTAGGATTTTTTAAAGGGGGGGGGAAAGAAAAATGGAAAAAGAAGGCCGCGTCCATAAGGCGTTAATCTAATATATGAATGTACATAATAAATGAGTTGCAGTATGATTAAATGACATGTGCGCCTAAAGCCATACTGTAGATACGCTTAAATATAATCATCCATATACACATTGCAAATATATAAAGTATATAATGTACAAAAGGGGCAGACACTCACAGCAAGTAGCCAGAGTGCAAGAACTATAACAAGGTCGAAGGGCGACGTCACTGGGATGTTTGCAAGTGCAAAATCTCCATGCACATTCTGCAGACAATAGCACCCATTGACTTCAATCGGTTTGTACACATTTCCGTATTTTATGTGCGCAAAAAAAGCTGCAAAATGTTCTACTTGTGTATGCACAGAAGTCTATGGGGCGTGCGCAAATGTGTGTGCAATACGCTAGGAGATGCTTAACCCCTTAAGGACAAGGCCTATTTTGGCGTTGAGGACCAAATGATTTTTGGTATTTTTTCATCTCCATTTCTCAAAAGCCATAACTTTTTATTTTTCCGTCGACGCGGCCGAATAAGGGCTTGTTTTTTGCGTGGTGAACTGTAGTTTTTACTGGTACCATTTTTGGGTACATAGACTATATTGTAAAACTTTTATTATTTTTTTAATGATCGTAGGGAGAAAAACCGCATCAATTCTGGCATTTTTTTTAAAGCATTAATTCTGCAGTATAAATGACACAATACATTTTTTTCTGTGGGACAGTACGGTTACAACAATACCAAAATTATTATATATTTTTTTAGGTTTTTCCACTTTTCCATAATAAAAACCCTTTTTTTGGAAATTTTTATTTTTTTCTAAAATTACTACATTCAAAGAGCTATAACTTTTTTATTTTTCCATGGATGGTCTTTTTTTTTGCAAGACGAGCTGTAGTTTTTATTGGTACCATTTAGGGGTACACACATTTTTTTAAATCACTTTTATTGTGTTTTTTGCCTCAGTTGTTTAGCATTTTTTAAACGCTTTTTTCCGTGCAGGACAATACGGGCATTCAATGTATTGTACGCATCATTACGGACACGTCGATACCAAACGTGGTATTTTAAATTTTTTTAAATTTTTTTATGCTAATATGAGAAAAAGCATAAAAAAGGGGGTTTAACAGTTTTTTTTACTTTTTTATATTTTGTATTTTATTTTTCTCTTTTTTTTTACACTATTTGTGTCCCTCTGAGGGACTTTTACTGCAGGACTGCAGATCGCTACGATAAGGCATGGCAGGACTTCTCTCCTGCCATGTCTTATGGCTTACTATAGCGATCATAGGCTATGGCAATACAGCATGCCGGTATCTGATTGGCCACATGAATCCTATTAGTTTCTTTACTAAAGCACATTAAGTATACATCAGTGTAATTCATACCCTCCAACACGTAGAAAAGAGCAGCAGTACAAACCCTTGTTAGGGCTTATTTACACGAGCGTATATCGACCAGCCGATATACGCTCCCATCTGAGCAGTCCCCCCCTTTCCTCCCCTCACCGGCTCTCTGCATTTCTCCTTCACTCCGTGGTTTGCAATGGGAGGGGGCGGGGTGAGCGGAGGTAAGCTCTACTCTGTCCCACCCATTCCCATTGCTGGCTATGGACAAGTGGCGGGAGCAAATCGCTCGGAGGGGAGAAAAGGGGCAGAGAGGCAGAGAGCCAATGAGGGAAAGGGAAGGAGGGGACTGCTCAGATGGAAGCGTATATCTGCGGGCCGTGAAAACGCCGGCTGATATATGCTCATGTAAATAAACCCTTACACAGAAAGGGCGCCAACACGTCATGTATGTCGCACTGTAACCCTATAGGCACTATGCCATACAGTGCGCTAAGGAAGGTTTTCTTACAGCTCTTTTTCTGCTCTGAGCTTCCAAGGTTTTGGCTTAAAAAAAGCCAGTTGATAAGATTGGAAAAACAATGCAGGATTTTTTGGTGCTATAGAAAACACTAAATTTGGAACTATAGCACCAAAATCAGTACTCTTGAAGGATTTATAATTTATGGTCACTCTGGTGGAGGAAAATGGCCTATGTCATAAAAAGTTTATATACTACATGTGTATGGCAGAAGGGGTGAAAATATATGTAGGTGACACTAAGGCGGCTTCACACAGCCATATGGGCAACTACGCTCACCGCTACGGAGCGGACTGCGCATTAAGAGGTTGCTGTTTTTTTTCTTCTCGGGCTGTTTGATCTCCACACCATGGCGCAGGAGTTTCAAAAAACAGCAGGAAACATACTGCAAGTCCTATCTATTCTCCCCCGTACTATGAACAGGCGAGAATCCTGCTAGTGAGAATAAAGCCATAGAAATCAATGTTTTCGTTTTGTTCCATTACACGGCCGTGACTGTCACAGCTGACTAACAGGACTAATACCTGCCCATGTGTTTAACCCCTAATGCAGAGAATTATGTGGCAGGAAATGACTTTCCTCAAGGTAGGATTAGAACTATTGCTATTCTGGCTGGAAGGGGACAATTTCTGACCTTTGTTATGTGGCCCTATGACTATCTTATATGTCCCTGCCAGTGAAGCCTGTAGTGTATGACATTCGCTAATACAAGGTAGTCACAGTTATACCTTGGTCTGGATGGCAAAGTCTGCATGCACAAGGAAAGGGCTTCCGGATGCCAGCTGTAGAACTTGCTTCTCCACGATGATGTACTTCTCCTTCCCTTGAGCTCGTAGGGCCGTCTTGCTGATAATCTTAACCGCAAATTTTCGGTGGGTTAAAGTATCTTCGGCCTTCATGACTGTGCCGTAACTTCCCCGGTTAAGCTCCTGGTGGAATACTAATCTCTCTTTGAAGGAATCAGAGATTGTGCCGGAGCCGGTTGGACGAACTCCGCTGGATCCTAGGAGGGAAGATAAATGGAATGTATTACAATAAGTCCAGCATTTACTAGACACTATTCACACTGAGGAGATATTGCAAATGGTGCGGGCACAAGAGATGTGCCCCCCCCCAGCCCGTCACTTGTGGGAACTAGCTGTATTATATAGCATACAACCTGCAACATCTAATTGGTTAACAGACATAGGACCCCTGTCACCCTATTGACCTTCCACAATGCAATTGTGGGAAGCCAATGATTTGCCGTGGCAGCTAGGGGTCATAAGGGGTTATCCTGGGACATAATCAAAAATGCCTTTAGCCTGTGGCAATAAAATAACAGGATTCATGCTCACCCGTCGGCTGCTGCAGACAGGTGGAAATTCAGCGGCGGGATTCCCCGCAGAATTTCTGCCCCTGGATACCTGCATGGGATTGCATTACAGCACGCAATCCTATGCAGACGGCCGCGGTTTGTCTGCGCGAAATCACACGCAGCAAACAAACCGTGGCATGCTCTAATTCTGTGCTGGACTCGCAGAGCCCCGCACAGAAACGTCACTCACCGGCCGCCGACTTTGCTCTGCGCATGTGCCGGCTGCCCAGCAGCCGGTACATAAAAGAGCCGGAGCTGTGGGAGCAGATGAGTCCGCGGTGCTCTCTGCAGGCGCTCGGGTCCCGCTGAGAGAATTCACGTAGCCGGATCTGACCCGGCTGTCTGCAGGCGGCCTTCCACTCTTCCCCGCATCTCACCGGCCCTCTAGTACCTGCTGAACTTCACTTCCTAAAACGGGGTAACATAAGTGCCACAGCTATTCACCGGCTGAAGGAAGCAGGTGATTGGCTACATCGGTTATGTGGCCCTTTTCTTGGAGACGTCATCGCTGGCTCCCTGCATCGGGAGGTGAAGACTGGAGAGCCGTCAATATGGCAGCTGTGGGGGATTCTAGGATTTTATTACCACGGGCTGAAGACTTTTTGAACAAATCCATATCCATGGAATTGCAGTTGGAATTAATTGAAAATTTTCCACCATTTTCCTTATATGCTTGTGGCATATAGCTGTGCGTTATAAACTACTCAATTTATTGCAGAGTCTGTCAGTCAAACATTCAGCGGCCAATTACAGCAGAGCAGGGAGGATGTCACATATAGCAATATACCATACAACCATGAAGCGGGGAGTCTGACCTTGTCCCATGCTGGAACTAAAGGTTTATGGGCCCTGGTCAAAAGTTCAGCTTGCTCCCCTCCCTGCTTATGGCAAAAGTTCAATTCTGTCATCATAACCTGCAACTTATTGTATGAGCCACTGCTATGAATCTTAGGCTTTATGCACACGGGCGGGTCAGATTCTAGCCCTTGTAGCAGCAGCTTCCACACGTACCTGCTTTTCTTTACCTTCATCCGTACTGGCGATGGTCCGCATGGCTTACTGTCAAAAATGCGCAGTACTGATTTTTTAAAAAAACCTCCTGTTTTTCCTGCGTCATCGCCTAACAATGCAAATCCTTAGGCCTCACGCACACGGGTGGAGTTTGCATTGTGGAATCCGGAGCGGGCGTCCACCTCCATGTTCCGTAAGAAATACCGTCCATTGCATCCTATGGAAAAGTGACTATTCATGCACACGAGCGGAAAGCAATTGGGGTTTCCACTTGCGCAAGAAGTCAATGGAAGCCATCCGATCCACGGCCCCTCTGCAACTAACATTGCAGAAAGGTCGTGGATTCTGCGTCATGGCTAAGCAATGATGCGGGAAAAGCAGGAGTGGACCGTGCGGACCATATGCAGTACAGATGAAAAATAAGAAAAGAAGGTATGTGCGGCCACCGCTGCTGCCAGGGCCGGATTCCACTGCAGGATCCGACCTGCCCGTGTGCAAGAGGCCTTAACAAAACAGCAAAGCACTATTTTTTTATTTTTTGTCATTGTAGCTGTGTGAGGGCTTGCTTGTTGCAGGAGGAGGTGTATTCTTTAACCCCTTAAAGACACGGCCTATTTTCGATATAAGGACGCAACGATTTTTAGGGGATTTTCATCTCCTCTTGTCAAAAGCCATAACTTTTTTATTTTTCTGTCTGCCTATCTGAATAAGCCCTCAATGAGTACTGTGGGTTAGTACGATTACAAGAATACCAAAAATATTATAATTTTTTTTGTTTTTCTACAGTGAAACCCCTTTTTTTGAAATTATAATTATTTCTATATCACTACATTAGTCCAATAACTTTTTCCATGGAAGGAGCTCTGTGAGGGGTTGATTTTTGAGTCATGAGTCATGGTTTTTCTTTGTACCATTTTGGGGTACATATGGCTTTTTTGGTCACTTTTATTGCGTATTTTGGGAGGTAAAGCGAACAAAATAAGCATTTTACCTCCAGTTTTTTTATGTTTTTTGCTGCGCAGGATGAATAGTGTCCTGAAATTACAGTACAGCTCATTATGGACATGATAATACTAAATATGTGGTGTTTTTCTGAAATTTTTTGCAAATGATATTTTGTTATTTTTTCAGGGCTTTTTTTTCTTACACTATTTTTGTTTTCTTACTCTCTTCATGTTCCTGAGGGCTTATTTAGACGGCCATATATCGGTCGGGTTTTCACGCCCGGGCCGATATACACTGCCCCTCTCTGCAATGGAGGGAGGTGGGCCGGGCTGGGAGCTAGTGCACTGAGCTCCCGCCCCCTCTCCACCCTCTCTCCACCCCTCACCACTGTTTGCAGTGCAAGGGGCAGGACAGTGTTTGTGGGGGGTCAAACCTAGCCCTGCCCCACCCCTCCCATTGCAAACAGTGGCAAGAGGCGAGGAGGGGGCAGGGGCTAAGTGCACTAGCACCTGGCCCAGCGCACATACTCCCTTTGCAGAGAGGGGCAGTGTATAATAGGCAGACGTGAAAATCCGATCGATATATGCCCGTCTAAATCAGCCCCGAGGGTGAACTGAACCATTGCAGCTATGATAAGGCATTTCAGGACTTATGTACTGCAATGCCTTATCGATGTAGTAGTGATCATAGGCAATGGCAAGCCTGTTGCCATAGCAACCCGTTGGCCCTCCACGATTACTCCTCAACAAAGGGAGCGCCCTCCCTATGTGAACCCTTACATGTCACGATCTACACTGATTGCGGCATGTAGGGGGTTAACAGCTGTTGCAGCGGGAGGCCAGCTATCAGTAACAGCTGGCTCCTGCTGTGCGATGGCACAGGCTCACTTCTGATCCCACTGCATGCACATGACGTAAGGTTACGTCCTGTCGCGTTAAGTACCACTCTGCCATGATGTAACCTTGTGTCCTGTTACTTTAAGGGGTCAGTAGAACTGTTTTAGGGTAAATACAATGTGTTGAAAAAATATCTATTACTTCTTTTTGGGGTGAGGAATGGAAACAAACTGCAATTCTGCAATTGTAAATTGATATAGTTTTTGCTTTTACTACTTTTGCACAATAAAAACACAAACTTTGTTTTGTGTAACCATGACTTTTTGATTTTTCCATTGATGGAGGTGCAGGAGGGCGTATTTTTTGTGGGATGACTTATAGTTTTCAGGGTGCTATTTTGAAGTACATGCCACTTATTCAGTTTCAGAATAAACAAAAAAGTTTACCATTCTGGCATTACTAATACTTTTTTATGGCACGATGGGCCTATTCACATGAGCCATGAAAACAGCCGGCCAATATACACTACCGTGTGATGCACGGGGCGGCGTATACGTAGAGAGTCGGCGAAGGTTAGTGTGCTGAGCTCCTGCCCCTCTCCACTCCTTGCCCCTGTATGTATTACACGTGCGCTGTATGCACATGTGTTACACGGTAATTTGCAGACAATCAAATACATTGTTTTATGCAGTTCCGCTCTCACTTGCGTGTTGCAATTGTGTGATAGGCGAGTGCATAAAATAATGCAGCATGTTCTATTTTGTGGCATATTATGCATGAGAGAGCCCATTGTTCTCTATGGCTGCATAATTACATTGCAAATGGGTGTCTACGGGCTGTTGTGAAACAATGGCGCATGAAACTTAAGCAGAAAAAAAAAACAGTGCATGACACGTGCGTATGATATGTTGTCATGTGCAGTACAATTTAGCTACAGTACGCGCCAATAAGCAACGTCACCAGCGGCTCCACAGCGTTAAAATGCTGTGACCAACACAGTGTTCATGCATACACATTTTTTGACAATTTAAAATATTTTTCTGTTGCCCCTAGCAACCAATCACAGTGCAGCTTTCATTCACCTCATTAGTTTAAGATTGGTTGCTATGGGCAACAACAATTTTCTTTTAGACAGTTTCCGTAAGAGTGTAGTGCTGCGATAACCCAGAACATTACATTGACCCCAAAACTGTACCAAGGAAAAATATAAGTCGCCTCACATAAAACAGGCCTTCATATAGCTTGGGCGACTGAAAAGCAATGCTATGGCTTTTGAAGTGCCAACAATTGGCCTTTCATTAAATACCAACGTCAGCAGTTTGGGGTTATACATTCATAAACAAACCCTCCCAGCAGAGGACATTTCTGTAGGAGAGATCCATGTAAACTTTGGGTTGTCCATAATTCACAATAAATCCCCCCTAACCGTCTGCGGACAACAGATCACATTGGCTTCACCTCAGCAGACGTCACCCTGCAGGATGTGTGATGTTAGGGGGATTTCATCATGAATTGGGGAGAGAAGACAACTCTACTAACATTATAATGGTCAACTGGGCCTATTCCATCTGTCATCACCCGCTCTGACATAAGGGGGCGCTCACATGTAGCGCAAATGGAGAGGAGCTTCTGCACCAAAATCCATATCAAAAACGACATCCAAATCTGTACTAATGGTGGTGCGGATCCGCAGCTAATATCATTCTTTCTATAGAAGGGGTGAAGTCTGCTGCGGATCCATAATAAAGTCCACAGAAATGGTGTGGATTTTAATGCTGATTTTAGCATGGATTTTGCACTGTGGAAGATTCCCCACATTTCCTCTACATGTGAGCGTTCCCTGAAAATGGTGAAATATGACATTACTAAAAACAAGTACATTTAAAATAATAACATTTATCACTGGATTACATGTGGAGATATAAAACATGCATATACAGTACAGTTATATAATGACCAGATATATCTACCTGCGACTCTCTGGTCATCAGGTCCATAATTTCTCTTTTGGAACTTGCTGTCCCTTGATGGCTTTTTTCCATCCTCTGAACAGTTCTGGTTGGTTCTCCTGTTCTTTGGTCTTTTCGCATGTGGAATGACGTCCTGTTCATCCACTGCTGGAGCGGCAGACGTCCTCGGTCCTGGAATTGGATCACTCCTCTTCCTCTTCCTGGTCTGCTTTCTGCTCTTTTTGGTCTTCTGGCTTGAAGACATCTCATCAGCCGATGAGATTGAGATGTGCTTTCTCTTCTCCACTTTCTTCCTCCCCACAACAACCTCCTCTTTCTCCATAAAAACGCTTTTTTCTCTGTCCATAGACAACTCTCCTATACTGTCGCCAGTACTCTCCAACTGTCACTTTGTGCATGTGCCAGCTGCCTTATATGTACATCATCACAATACACCTGGATGACACTGGTCATGTGATCAGTAACTGACCAATGAGATTCAAGTATATGTGCTATAGCATAAGGATTTGTAAATTCAAGCTTAATAAATGGTTATATTAAAAAATGCTTTTCTTTTTTATTCTTCCTAGTTTTTTATGTAAATTATATTGGTTTTATCTTTATTTTTCCCTTCAGTGTTGAACTTAAAGTACAACTACATTTACACTGCAGCATTAGCTTACAGATGGAGGGATTTAGGGCCCATTTTAGTCATTTGTCAATTTGTATGCTGTGATGTGTATTAAATAACATACTAAAATCAATCATCCATCTACCTGCCCATTGTATATATTTAGGGCTATACTTCTATATTTTATTTGTATTATTTTATTATATCTTCATGTCTGTTGGTATATACTATTATAACAATATAACCATATTACAATGACTATTACCATGAAGCATCATGAGACGGTTACTGAACCTTATGTAGTTTAATTTCCCATGAACTGTATTTTAGGGAGATAGGGCAGATTTATGAAACTGTCCTAAAGAAAACTGTCTATGTTGCCCATAGCAACCAATCACAGGGCAGCTTTCATTTTACCAGATCAGAATACAAGATGAAAGCTGTGCTGTGATTGGTTGCTATGAGCAACATACACAGTTTTCTTTCAGTTTCATAAATCTCCTTATACTTCTTTACATCCAAACTGTCTAGCAGTAAGACTGCCCTTGTTACCATAGCAACCAATCACAGCGCAGCTTTCATTTCTGAAACTGCTGTTGAAAAATGAAAGCAGTATTGCTATTGGTTGCTATGGGCAACAGGGATAGTCTTAACACTAGACAGTTTTGATAAATGAGGCTCTATAGTTTACATTTGTCTGACTGCACCTTCCATAAGGGCTCAGTAACCAGATTACAGGATGCCACAAATATTACCCTCCAAGGCCTCATGCACACGGGTAGATTTTTGCTTTAGAATCCTGATCAAGCATCCGCCTCTGGATACTGCAGCAATAACCCTCCATAGCATGTTATGGAAAAATTATTCTTTATGCACACGAGCGGAAACTAATAGTGGTTTTTGCTCGCGGATGAAAAATTGCAACATGCTCCATTTTACTGTGGTTCCTGCAAGGACAGCTTCCATTGAAGTCAATTGTAGCCATCCGATCAGCGTCCGTCTGAAATTGACATTGTCGTGCGGACCATCCGAAGTACAGAGAAGCCGAAGACAGGTGCACACGGATGCCAGCGAAGAAGATGGCAGGTATGCATGGTCACCCGCCATGGTCAGGGCTGGATTCCATGTGGGATTCTGCAGGCGGTATCCGGACCTGCCATGAGCATTCGGCCTAAAGCTTGAAATTAATTTTTCCTTGGTTCAAATAGTAGCCATCAGACTTACCTGCTACCAATAGACAGGAGACTTTGATTCTCTATGCTGCTAGTTATCAGGGCAGTCAGAACCATCTACCAAACTCTAGTCTATTCACCCAGATGTCAGGGCATGAAGACTGACTTACTAAGCTTTAGAGTGACCTGCAGCTATAAGTACTAACCTCTCTAACTAGCTTTAGACTCCTGATGAAAGAGTATTTATCCGCATCATAGAAACGCGTTGAGTCTTATTTAATGCGCTGGAATCCATCTGTGAGTGTTATGCACAGTCAGCATCTATTTTTGCTGGCAGTAACTTTGGTTTTCCACTGAGGATTTACATGGATACATGGTGATATTTTGAATCTTTTATAACACGTCGGAACTAGAGATGAGCGAGCGTACTTGCTAAGGCAAACTACTCGAGCAAGTATTGCCTTATGCGAGTACCTGCCCGCTCATTTCAAAAGATTCGGGTGCCGGGGAGAGCGGGGAGGAACGGAGGGGAGATCTCTATCTGACTCTCTCCCCCCGCTCCCCCCTGCTCACTCCCGCAACTCACCGCTCTCCCCCGCCGGCACCCGAATCTTTTGAGACGAGCGGGCAGGTACTAACATAAGGCAATACTCGCTCGAGTAGTTTGCTTTAGCGAATACGCTCGCTCATCTCTAGTCGGAACCAATTTGCGATTGTTACACATATTCAGTATCCATCTTTGGCTGCCACATAGTTGAAGACAGTAGCGTAACTTGAAGCTCCTGGGCCCAGATACAAAACCGGTAACAGCGCCCCCACTATATGCTCCCTATATAGAGAAGAGAGACCTTATGGGCCCCCTAAGGGTCCTGGGCTCGGGTGCAACCGCATCCCCTGCATCCCCTATAGTTACGCCAGTGGTTGAAGACAATGCCCATCTAGTTCAGCCTGTTCAACCCCTCTTTTTTTGGTCCATAAGAAGGCAAAAAAAAAACCACTGAGCCAATTTCGCTCAATTGGAGAAAAAAAATTCCTTCCTGACTCCGTAATGGCAATCACAGTAATCAATGGATCAACATTTCAGATCAACAACCCCACTGGTCTCCTAATGTCTATATCCTGTAATATCATAGTGCTATAGAAAGACATCTAGTTCCCTCTTAAACTCCTCTATGGATTTTGCCATCACCACGTCCTCATGCAGAGAGTTCCTCTGTCTCACTGCTCTTACAGTAAAGAACCCCCTTCTATGTTGGTGATGAAACCTTCTTTCCTCTAGACATAGAGGATGCCCTCTTGTTACTGTTGCAGTCCTGGGAATAAACAGATCATGGGAGAGATTCTTATATAGTCTCCTGATGTATTCATACGTAGTTATTTGATTGTCCCTTAACCATCTTTTTCCAGAGTAAATAATCCCAATTTTGATAATCTCTCTGGGTATTCCAGTCCTCACATTCCATTTCTTAATTTAGTTACTCTTCTTTGGACCCTCTCAAGCACTGCTACATCTTTCCTGAGCATCGGTGTCCAGTACTGTACACAGTATTCCATGTGAGGCCTGACCAGTGCCTTACATAGTGGAAGAATAATGTTCTTGTCCATCGCCCCTAAACCTCTTTTAATGCACACCATTTGCCTTCACAGCAGCTGGCTGGCATTGATTGCTCCAATTGAGTCTACAGTCCACTAGTACCCCAGGTTTTCTGCCATGTCACTTTTCCCTAGTAGTACCCGACTTAGTGTGTATTGGTGACATCTGTTTCTCCTGCCCATGTGCATAACCTTACATTTATCAATATTGAACTTCATTTGCCATTTTTTTACCGAAACCCCCAGCTTATCCAGGTCCTTTTGTAGCAGTACATTGTCCTCTGTTGTATTAATTATCTTGTATAATTTAGTATCATCTGCAAATATTAATATTTTACTGTGCAGTCCCTCTATCAGGTCATTGATAAATATATTAAACAGTATGGGGCCTAATACTGAACCCTGTGGCACCCCACTAGCAATGGGCCCAATCAGAGTACGAACCATTTATTACCACCCTCTGCTTTCAATCCCTGAGCCAGTTCTTTACCCAGCTCCACCGAGCTGTCTCATTTTACATAGCAACTTATTACCATATGTGGCATGATGTCAATTGCTTTAGAGAAATTCAGATATACGAGATCAATAGACTCTCCCAGGTCCAGCCTAGAACTTACTTTATCATAGAAGCTGATCAAATTCATCTAACATGATCGACCCTTTATGAACCCATGCTGATGAGTTATGCTGTTGTTTTCCTTGAGGTATTCTAGGATGGCATCTCTCAGAATCACCTTGATTAATTATTGAAGTGAGACTTACAAGCCTATAAGTATACAATAGGTCAGGGGCATACCTAAAGGCTCAGGGGCCTGGGTGCAAAAAAAAGCAGCCTTGCTGCTTGCTTCCTCATGCTATTTCAATAAAGAAGAGGATTTTTAATGAATGCTGCCTGGTTCTTCTCCTTTTCTGCATTTATGACCAACGGTGGACCCGGGGAGTCGGGACCCTAACTGGGCTATTGCATAGTGCCTTGCACCAGCGGTGTGACTGAACTTTTGGAGTGCTGCTGTAACTCTTTTTCTTCTTGTGTAACACCACAGATAAAACACAGTAACATGTAGTAGTCTTTAATATTCATTTGTTATTGTTTTTGGTATTTAAAACCATATTTATTCTCTTTTGGTGTGTTTTTTTTCGAATGTGTAGAACAAATTAATTGAATTTAAGTTGATTCCTATGGAAATAATTGCCTTTAGTTTCATTGGTTTCAAGTTTGGCCGAATGCTTTCGGATGGATTACCAATAGAGATGAGCGAGCACCAACATGCTCGGGTGCTCGTTACTCGAGACGAAATTTTCGCGATGCTCGAGGGTTCGTTTCGAGTAACGAACCCCATTGAAGTCAATGGGCGACTCGAGCATTTTTGTATATCGCCGATGCTCGCTAAGGTTTTCATTTGTGAAAATCTGGGCAATTGAAGAAAGTGATGGGAACGACACAGAAACGGATAGGGCAGGCGAGGGGCTACATGTTGGGCTGCATATGAAGTTCACAGGTCCCACTATTAAGCCACAATAGCAGCAAGAGTGCCCCCCCCCCAACAACTTTTACATCTGAAAACCCCTCATTAGCAATGCATACCTTAGCTAAGCACCACACTACCTCCAACAAAGCACAATCACTGCCTGCATGACATTCCGCTGCCACTTCTCCTGGGTTACATGCTGCCAAATCCCCCCCCCCCCCACGACGCAGTGTCCACAGCGCACACCAAACTGTCCCTGCCCAGCCTTCAGCTGCCCTCATGCCACGCCACCCTCGTGTCTATTTATAAGTGCGTCTGCCACAGGAAAAGCAGGCACACACTGCAGAGGGTTGGCATGGCTAGGCAGCGACCCTCTTTAAAAGGGGCAGGGCGATAGCCCACAATGCTGTACAGAAGCAATGAGAAATCCAATCCTGTGCCACCTCCATCTGGAGCTGCACACGTGGGCATAGCAATGGGGAACCTATGTGCCACACACTATTCATTCTGTCAAGGTGTCTGCATGCCCCAGTCAGACCGCGTTTTTTTATATATAGTCACAGGCAGGTACAACTCCGCAATGGGAATTCCGTGTGCACCCACAGCATGGGTGGCTCCCTGGAACCCACCGGCGGTACATAAAAATATCCCATTGCATTGCCCATCACAGCTGAGGTAGTAATGTCATGTTTAATGCAGGTGGGCTTCGGCCCACACTGCATGCCCCAGTCAGACTGGGGTTCTTTAGAAGTGGACACATGCATTTACAACTCCCTGTGGACCCACAGCATGGGTGGCTCCCTGGAACCCACCGGCGGTACATAAAATATCCCATTGCATTGCCCATCACAGCTGAGGTAGTAATGTCATGTTTAATGCAGGTGGGCTTCGGCCCACACTGCATGCCCCAGTCAGACTGGGGTTCTTTAGAAGTGGACACATGCATTTAAAACTCCCTGTGGACCCACAGCATGGGTGGCTCCCTGGAACCCACCGGCGGTACATAAATATATCCCATTGCATTGCCCATCACAGCTGAGGTAGTAATGTCATGTTTAATGCAGGTGGGCTTCGGCCCACACTGCATGCCCCAGTCAGACTGGGGTTCTTTAGAAGTGGAAACAGATGCATTTACAACTCCCTGTGGACCCACAGCATGGGTGGGTGCCAGGAAGCCACCGGCGGTACATAAATATATCCCATTGCATTGCCCATCACAGCTGAGGTAGTAATGTCATGTTTAATGCAGGTGGGCTTCGGCCCACACTGCATGCCCCAGTCAGACTGGGGTTCTTTAGAAGTGGAAACAGATGCATTTACAACTCCCTGTGGACCCACGGCATGCGTGGCTCCCTGGAACCCACCGGCGGTACATAAAAATATCCCATTGCAGTGCCCATCACAGCTGATGTTACGTGAGCTGTAATGCAGGTGGGCAAAAAATTAATTGGATTACACTGTAGGCGATGGCCCACAAAAATTGGTGTACCAACAGTACTAATGTACCTGAGAAAAATTGCCCATGCCCAACCGAGAGGGCAAGTGAAACTCATTAATCGCTTTGGTTTATGTGGCTTAATTGGTAACTAGGCCTGGAGGCAGCCCAGTTAAAATAAAAATTGGTTGAGGTGAAAGTTTCAACGCTTTAATGAGCATTGAAACGTATAAAAATTGTTTAGAAAAATTATATGACTGAGCCTTGTGGGCCTAAGAAAAATTGCCCGTTCTGCGTGATTACGTCAGGTTTCAGGAGGAGGAGCAGGAGGAGCAGGATGAATATTATACACAGATTGATGAAGCAAAAAGGTCCCCGTTTTGGATGGTGATAGAGAACGATGCTTCCATCCGCGGGTGCAGCCTACGTATTGTTTAGGTATCGCTGCTGTCCGCTGGTGGAGAAGAGAAGTCTGGGGAAATCCAGGCTTTGTTCATCTTGATGAGTGTAAGCCTGTCGGCACTGTCGGTTGACAGGTGGGTACGCTTATCCGTGATGATTCCCCCAGCCACACTAAACACCCTCTCTGACAAGACACTAGCCGCAGGACAAGCAAGCACCTCTAGGGCATACAGCGCGAGTTCAGGCCACGTGTCCAGCTTCAAGACCCAGTAGTTGTAGGGGGCAGAGGCGTCACCGAGGACGGTCGTGCCATCGGCTACGTACTCCCTCACCATCCTTTTACAGGGCTCCCGCCAACTCAGCCTTGACTGAGGACCGGTGACACAGTCTTGCTGTAGAGCCATAAAGCTGTCAAAGGCCTTAGAGAGTGTTCCCCTGCCTGCGCTGTACATGCTGCCTGATCTCTGCGCCTCCCCTGCTACCTGGGCCGCGGAAATGCGCCTTCGGCCACTAGCGCTGTCGGATGGGAAGTTTACCATCAGTTTGTCCACCAGCGCCCTGTGGTATAGCATCATTCTCGAACCCCTTTCCTCTTCGGGTATGAGAGTGGAAAGGCTCTCCTTATACCGTGGGTCGAGCAGTGTGTACACCCAGTAATCCGTAGTGGCCAGAATGCGTGTAACGCGAGGGTCACGAGAAAGGCATCCTAACATGAAGTCAGCCATGTGTGCCAGGGTACCTGTACGCAACACATGGCTGCCCTTACTAGGAAGATCACTTTCAGGCTCCTCCTCCTCCTCCTCCTCTGGCCATACACGCTGAAAGGATGACAACCAAGCTGCATCTGTACCCTCAGCAGTGGGCCAAGCTGTCTCTTCCCCCTCCTCCTCATGCTCCTCCCCCTCCTCCTCCTCCTCCTCCTCTGGCCATACACGCTGAAAGGGTGACAGGCAAGCAGCATCTGTCCCCTCAGCAGTGGGCCAAGCTGTCTGTTCCCCCTCCTCCTCATGCTCCTCCCCCTCCTCCTCAACGCGCTGAGATATAGACATGAGGTTGCTCTGACTATCCAGCGACATACTGTCTTCCCCCGCCTCCGTTTCTGATTCCAAAGCGTCTGCCTTTATGCTTTGCAGGGAACTTCTCAAGAGGCATAGCAGAGGAATGGTGATGCTAATGATTGCAGCATCCCCGCTTACCATCTGGGTAGACTCCTCAAAGTTTCCAAGGACCTGGCAGATGGCTGCCAACCAGGCCCACTCTTCTGTAAATAATTGAGGAGGCTGACTCCCACTGCGCCACCCATGTTGGAGTTGGTATTCCACTATAGCTCTACGTTGCTCATACAGTCTGGCCAACATGTGGAGCGTAGAGTTCCACTGTGTGGGCACGTCGCACAGCAGTCGGTGCACTGGCAGATTAAACCGATGTTGCAGTGTCCGCAGGGTGGCAGCGTGCATGTGGGATTTGCGGAAATGTGCACAGAGCTGGCGCACCTTTCCGAGCAGGTATGACAAGTGGGGGTAGCTTTTCAGAAAGCGCTGAACCACCAAATTAAAGACATGGGCCAGGCATGGCACGTGCGTGAGGCTGCCGAGCTGCAGAGCCGCCACCAGGTTACGGCCGTTGTCACACACGACCATGCCCGGTTGGAGGCTCAGCGGCGCAAGCCAGCGGTCGGTCTGCTCTGTCAGACCCTGCAGCAGTTCGTGGGCCGTGTGGCTCTTCTCTCCTAAGCTGAGTAGTTTCAGCACAGCCTGCTGACGCTTGCCCACCGCTGTGCTTTCACGCCGCGTCACACCGACTGCTGGCGACGTGCTGCTGCTGCTGACACATCTTGATTGCGAGACAGAGGTTGCGTAGGAGGAGGAGGAGGGTGGTTTAGTGGAGGAAGCATACACCCCCGCAGATACCACCACCGAGCTGGGGCACACAATTCTGGGGGTGGGTAGGACGTGAGCGGTCCCAGGCTCTGACTCTGTCCCAGCCTCCACTAAATTCACCCAATGTGCCGTCAGGGAGATATAGTGGCCCTGCCCGCCTGTGCTTGTCCACGTGTCTGTTGTTAAGTGGACCTTGGCAGTAACCGCGTTGGTGAGGGCGCGTACAATGTTGCAGGAGACGTGGTCGTGCATGGCTGGGACGGCACATCGGGAAAAGTAGTGGCAACTGGGAACCGAGTAGCGCGGGGCCGCCGCCGCCATCATGCTTTTGAAAGCCTCCATTTCCACAAGCCTATACGGCAGCGTCTCTAGGCTGATCAATTTTGCAATGTGCACGTTTAATGCTTGAGCGTGCGGGTGCGTGGCGTCGTACTTGCGTTTGCGCTCAAACAGTAGCGCTAGCGACGTCTGGACGCTACGCTGAGAGACATTGCTGGATGGGGCCGAGGACAGCGGAGGTGAGGGTGTGGGTGCAGGCCAGGAGACGGTACTGCCTGTGTCCTCAGAGGGGGGTTGGATCTCAGTGGCAGGTTGGGGCACAGGGGGAGAGGCAGTAGTGCAAACCGGAGGCGGGGAACGGGCATCGTCCCACCTTGTGGGGTGCTTGGCCATCATATGCCTGCGCATGCTGGTGGTGGTGCCTCCCCAGCTGATCTTGGCGCGACAAAGGTTGCACACCACTGTTCGTCGGTCGTCAGGCGTCTCTGTGAAAAATTGGCACACCGTAGAGCACCTTGACCTCTGCAGGGTGGCATGGCGCGAGGGGGCGCTTTGGGAAGCAGTTGGTGGATTATTCGGTCTGGCCCTGCCTGTACCCCTGGCCACCGCACTGGCTCGGCCTGTGCCCACACCCTGACTTGGGCCTCCGCGTCCTCGCCCGCGTCCACGTCCCATAGGCCTACCCCTACCCCTCAGCATGGTGTATTAGCAGTAGTGTAGAAACAGAACGCTGTAATTAAATGTGCCGCTTATTGGCCTGTGGTTGGAGGCTGACTTCGTTTACAGAACGCCAGAAAATAATTTGGCGCACGGCTGCTGTAACACTTAGCTGCCTGCGTATTTATTTGTAGAACTACTACACCCAGCACACACGGACCCAGAACACTGAGCACAGTGACAGGCAGGCCAAATAGATTTTTTGCCCAATACTTTTTTGAAAAGGCCAACTGCGTATATTAAGTCAATAATATATGTCTTCTGGCCCTGCCTACACAATTCTGTCCCTGGAGTATTACTGCAGGGCGCAATGCTCTGCACGGCCGATATACCAAAAAAAAAAAAGTGCAACACTGCAAAAAGCAGCCTCCACAGTACTGCACACAGTTAGATGTGGCCCTAAGAAGGACCGTTGGGGTTCTTGAAGCCTAAAATCACTCCTAACACTCTCCCTGCCTAACCACCACTTCTGTCCCTGTAGTATTACTGCAGGGCGCAATGCTCTGCACGGCCGATATACCAAAAAAAAAAAAATGTGCAACACTGCAAAAAGCAGCCTCCACAGTACTGCACATGGTTAGATGTGGCCCTAAGAAGGACCGTTGGGTTCTTGAAGCCTACACTAACTCCTAACACTCTCCCTACAGCAGCTCCAGCACGATAGCACTTTCCCTCAGCTAAGCCACAACGCATCTGAGGCGAGCCGCGGGAGGGGCCGATTTTTATACTCGGGTGACACCTGATCTCGCCAGCCACTCACTGCAGGGGGGTGGTATAGGGCTTGAAAGTCGCAGGGGGAAGTTGTAATGCCTTCCCTGTCTTTCAATTGGCCAGAAAAGCGCGCTAACGTCTCAGAGATGAAAGTGAAAGTAACCCGAACATCGCGTGGTACTCGTTACGAGTAACGAGCATCTCGAACACGCTAATACTCGAACGAGTATCAAGCTCGGACGAGTACGTTCGCTCATCTCTAATTACCAACGAAATTAGAGGTTTGACTGTGCTTCGTTTCTCTTACTGGGAACAATCACATTTTGATCTACTGGCTACCACAGTACTAATCTTTTTTTCTTTTAGCTGAAAAATAAAAAGGTGATGTTTAGAGATGAGCGAGCGTACTCGGTAAGGACAGATACTCGAGCGAGTATCGTCCTTACCGAGTACCTGCCTGCTCGCCCGCAAAGATTTGGGTGTTGGCGTGGGTGAGCGGTGTGTTGCAGGAG